>NC_091955.1:96928862-97063862 GCF_031021105.1 Erythrolamprus reginae
ACAGCCGCTGCGGGCTTCCCAGAAGTCCTCCCGAACGCCGGTTCGGTTCGTAACTCGAAAAAAGTTCGTAAGAAGAGGCAAAATTTTTCTGAACCCCGGGTTCGGGGTTCGGGGGGGTGCTGGGAAGCCCCCCAGCCCGGCTGTCACCTTTTAAAACACCTGCGCCGCTTCGCAGCTGTCTCCTGAAGCCGAATGCGGAAGTTCGGCTTTAGCGTTCGGCTTCAGGAGACAGCTGCGAAGCGGCGCGGCTGTTTTAAAAGGTCGCAGCCGGCCTGGGGGCTTGCCAGCACCGGGGGGGTGCTGGGAAGCCCCCCAGGCCAGCTGTCACCTTTTAAAACAGCCGCGCCGCTTCCCAGCAGTCGCTGAAAGCCGTTTTTTTGCGGGGGGTTTTTTGGTTGCACGGATTAATTGACTTTACATTGTTTCCTATGGGAAACAATGCTTCGTCTTACGAACCTTTCGTCTTACGAACCTCCTCCTTGCACCAATTAAGTTCGTATCATGAGGTATTACTGTACTGGATTTCGTATCTGAACATCACAAGTCAAACACTTCCCAAGCATCTAGGACTGTGTGATGTATTTTCGTATGATGTGCAAAGATCCAAGGTGGCCCTTTGCAACTGATAAATCGTGATTTTGTCTATGTTTATTGTTTTCAAATGCCGGCTGAGGTCTTTTGGCACAGCACCCAGAGTGCTGATTTCCACTGGGACTATCTGTACCTGTAATTATGTCAGAGTCGTCATCATTCGATTTTAAGATCCTAATATGGCCTAGGTTTTACTTGTTGTTTTTCATCTATTTGACTGTCACCTTGTATGACGACATCAACGATCCACACTTTTTTCTTTTCCACAATCGAGAGGTCCGGTGTGCAGTTGTACCTCTACTTATGAACTTAATTCATTCCGTGACCAGGTTCCTAAGTAGAAAAGTTTGTAAGAAGAAGCAATTTTTCCCATAGGAATCAATGTAAAAGCAAATAATGTGTGCGATTGGGGAAACCACAGGGAGAGTGGAGGCCCTGTTTTCTCCCAGGAGATTCCTAGAGAGGCACCATGGAGGCTTCTCCCCACCTTTTCCGATCCTGTTTCCTCCCAGGAGATTCCTAGAGAGGCCCCACGAAGGCTTCTCCCTGCCTTTTCCGGCCCCGTTTCCTCCCAGGAGATTCCTAGAGAGGCCCCACAGAGGCTTCTCCACACCTTTTCCAGTTACAGTTTTGGAGGCTCGGGTCTGTAAATGGAAAATGGTTCTTGAGAAGAGGCAAAAAAATCTTGAAGACCCGGTTCTTATCCAAAAAAGTCCATAAGTAGAGGCGTTCTTTGGTAGAGGTACCACTGTATACGATGTTTTGAGTAGCGCAGTTTTTATGCATTCCCGCTGGTGTTATTGCAGGAAGCTGCAATTTCTTGATGTGTTTTATGAAATTTTTGCACATGGTACCAAGTGCCCCAATGACAATGGGCATCACGGTTACATGTTTCATCCATAGCCGTGTAGCTTCAACGGCCAGATCACGGTATCCTCATCCTCCTTACTCCTTTCTCCTCCTTTGGTTTCTTTTGCAGCTTTATGCCACTTTGAAAGAAGGCAACCCGCCTTGGGAAGTGACAGAAGCCGTTCTGTTCATCATGGCCTCAATAGCCAAGAGCGTTGACCAGTGAGTAGTGGGAGGGCAAGGCATGCCAGGGTCTGGGTGTACTTACGGTACTTACTTACTTACTTTTTTCCACTTATTTATTTAACACCATGTTTTGTGACATTTACAATGATGGGCCACAAAGCACCTTTTTCGCAAACCGTCCTAATGTCAAACCCTCATTAAGTGACCGGTCATAAGTCGAGGACTACCTGCAGCTATCCCCAAAAGTGGTGAGGGTGGTGGGTGTTGTGAGTGTCCCGAGACAGCCTCAGGAAGTATCAGATTCTGAAGACGAAGAAACCGAGGTTTTAAGAAGGTTGTCGGAAGGCAGCGGGGACGAGAGCGTAGGAGACAATGATTTCAAAGTTAGCATAGAAAGTGATTCATCTTTTTTTAACTTTTAACTTTTATTGAAATGCATAGATCAACACAATACACAAAACAACACAAAGACATTTAAAAAGAAAAGAAAGTTGGACCAAAGTGTGACTAATCCTAATAGCGGTTCTAACTATGTTAACATTCTATTACAACTCGTATTCGATAGGTCATACGCACCAGTTTTGTTGATCCTAAACCATATAAATAATCTATCTCTATTTTTTTTACAATATATTCGATTACCAGGCAATAACTTTGTTACTGAAATATTGATCCAATGTACATTAATTACTTTATCCTTTTTTCTAACCAATGGTAGAACATATCCCCGCATTTGTAAAAATTGGATTCTTATTTATTTTGAATTTCCAGCATTAATTTATCCATCTCGGCACAGGTTGTAATTTTTTCTATGATCTCTTCCTTGTGAGGTACCCTTTCATTTTTCCAGTACTGAGCATATATTAGCCTAGCTGCCGTTGTTATATGGATATACAAATATATCTGATGTTTTTCTAATTTTTGATGAAATATTCCCAGCAAAAACCTTCCGGAGTTTTGTTTATTTTAGAAAGTGATTCATCTTCAGGTGATGGGGGGATAGCTGACAGCCCCTGGGTTAATCCTAGGTTGAGGAGATTTGCAAAATGACTGGGGAAAAGTTTTGAATCGGCAGGTTAGAACTGTGTAATAGGTAAGACGTAATGTCCGGAGATGATCGGAAGTGACGCTTGCTTTCAGACCAACTGCAAGTACAGTGGTACCTCTACTTAAGAACTTAATTCGTTCCGTGACCAGGTCCTTAAGTAGAAACGCTCTTAAGTAGAAGCAATTTTCCCCATAGGAATCAATGTAAAAGCAAATAATGTGTGCAAACCCATTAGGAAAAAAATAAAAGCTCGAGATTTGGGTGGGAGGAGGAGGAGGAAGAAGAGGAGGAGGAGGAGAGTTGCTGCCGAAGGAAGAAGGGGAGGTGAGGGGTTATTAAAAAAAAATCCAAAACTTTAAGGCTAAAAAAAAAAAAAGAGGGACTCCGAGGTGGTGAGGAAGAGCATGTGCCTCCCATATACCCGGTGCGAGGCTGCCTCCCATACACTGCACCAGAAAGAGAAACCCAGGGTGGTGGCAGGAAACTGGCCAGGCCTTCGTGCCGCTCTCAAATTTCCTGGGAAATTTTTCTCGGCTCAGGTTCTTAAGTAGAAAATGGTTCTTAAGTAGAGGCAAAAATATCTTGAACTCCCAGTTCTTATCTAAAAAAGTTCTTAAGTAGAGGCGTTCTTAAGTAGAGGTACCACTGTAGTTGAAATATGGCCTGAATTCCTACCTCCGGAAAAGTAAGCTTTTGATAAAACATGACAAACTGTGTTAATTTAGATTAGAAAGAACTCTGAGACACCCCAACGCTTGTTGGAGAGATTTATAGCTTTGCATTTTCAGCTCTCGTTAGCTTGGAATGTGACTTTTGCATCGTAAGATTTATTTGTGCATGATCTCGCAACGCTGCATGTAACGGTTGCCATCTATTCAGTGTAAAAGAGAATAAAAGATTTACTTGTTTGAAAAACCAAAGCCTTGAGAAGAGATTGGTGGATTTACATCAGCTAGACCAGAACGGTGCGGGGCAGAGGATGTCTCTACCTTGCAAATCTGACCCCTAAAATCCAGAAGGCTTCCTGCAGATAGGAGAAAGTAGGAGTGGGACAGATGTGTGTACGTTATATGCCTGGGGGGGGGGGGGGGGGGAGGTTCCCCTGAATCGTTGGGAGAGCCCAGGGGACAAGCTGGGGGCACCTGTGGGTCCGCGTTGTGCTTTGTTGAGGGTTCAGAATTTACCTGCTTGCCCCCGTTCGCTCATGCTGCAGAGAGAATAACCCCACTTTGGTGGAAGTACTGGACGGAGTGGTGCGCCTCCCCGAAGCCGTCCACACAGCCGTGCGCTACACCAGCATCGAGTTGGTGGGGGAAATGAGCGAAGTGGTGGACAGGAACCCCCAATTCCTGGGTGAGTGGAAAGGGCCAGGCAGGGGGCTTGGTAGGGGGGACAGGCTGTGGGTCAGTCCCTGCAGCCCAAGGCAGCCCTTTGGACGGAGGGTAGCCGTGGGATGCCTCTCCTTGAGAGCCCCCCTTTTCAGACTGAACATTGGTGGGTGGGGAGGGAGGGAGGGGAAGGGAAGGGAAGGAAGGAAGGAAGAGATGGAATGGAAGGAAGGATGAATGGGTGGTTGGGTGGATGAAGGAATAGAAGGAAGAGAAGATGGATCAATGGAAGGAAGGATAAAGAAAAAGATGGGTGGGCGGATGAATGGATGGATGGAAGGAAGGAATAGAAAGAAGGATAGGAGGAATCAATGGAAGAATGGAAGGAAGAAGATGGAAGGAAGGAAAGATGAATGGATGAATGGAAGGAAGAAAAGATGGATGAATGGAAGGAAGGATGAATGGAAGGAAGGATAAAGGAAAAGATAGGTGGGTGGATGGATGGATGGAAGGAATAGAAGGAAGGATAGGAGGAGGGAGGAGGAATCGATGGAAGTATAGAAGGAAGAAAATATGGATGGAAGGAAGGAAGGGTAAAGTAAAAGATGGGTGGATAGATGGATGAAAGGATTGATGAATGAATGGAAGGAATAAAAGATGGATCAATGGAAGGAAGGAAGGATAAAGGAAAAGGTGGGTGGGTGGGTGGAAGGAATAGAAGGAAGGAATAGAAGGAAGGATAGGAAGAGGAATCGATGGAAGTATAGAAGGAAGAAGATGGATGAAAAGGATGAGTGGATGGAAGGATGGAAGAAAAGATGGATCAATGGATGGAAGGAAAGATGGATGGAAGGAAGAAAAGATGGAAGATGGAGAGGGGGATGAAAGAAGGATAGGAAGGAGGAAGTAAGGAACATCGGCTGGAAAACATCCCAATAGAGAAGATCGTTCTGCAGGAGAAGCTCCGCTCGTCCGCTCTTAATCCAGCTTCTCCTCCACCCGCAGATCACGTCCTGGGCTACCTGATGAAGGGCTTGTGTGAGAAGTCCCTGGCCTCCATTGCCGCCAAAGCCATCCACAACATTTGCTCGGTGTGCCGGGACCACATGGCCCAGCACTTCACCGGCTTGCTGGAAATCGCCCGTTCCCTGGACTCCTTCATGCTCTCACCCGAAGCAGCTGTCGGACTCTTGAAAGGTACGCCCCCCCTCCCTCCCTTTCAGCTGGCGAAGGTTTTTCTCATTTTGAATGTTCCGGGCGGGCTGGCAGGGGCATGGGGAGCGCGAGCGCCCATGCGCCCGGCATTGAAAATCACCTTCGCCGGCCTCCGCTGTGAGAAGAACGCCTGCCCCGCCTCTCCTGCAGCCCCCTCGCTGACAGCCCGGGACAAAAGCGCTCTCGCCGAAGGGACTGCGAGAGGGGCGGGCGGGTGTTCCCAAAGCGCTCGGAGCGGCTAGCGGTTGGATGAGGAGGACGAGAAGCTGCCACCGCCGCTGCAGCCACTGCTACGGGAGGAGCCGCGCCCCAAGGCGGGAAGCGGAGGAGGAGAAAGAGAGGCTGATCGGGCAGGCGGGCGGGGGGCAGCACTGGGTTTGTCATGTTTGGGGTCAGAACTGCTTGACAGACTCCTGCCCATCCTCTCTTTGGGCAGGAACGGCCTTGGTGCTCGCCAGGCTCCCGCTGGAGAAGATCTCGGCCTGTCTGAGTGAACTCTGTGCCGTTCAGGTGATGGCCCTGAAAAAGGTGAGTGGCCGGCCGGGTTTTTGAAGGTTGGCTAGGTGGGAAGAGTTGCAGCATAGGAAAACGGTCCTTCCGCCAAGGAGCTTGGAGACCGGGGAGCTATAGCGTTCCCTCTTGGGCGCCTACTCGCTCCCGTTGCCTGCAGGGGAGACAACAGGCTTTGGAAAAAGTTCATTGAGGGAAGTGTGCTCAAGGTACCAGGTTAAAAGCCGGGAGGTTGTGAGTTCTAGTCCTGCCTTAGACATTAGTCAGCTGGGTAAATTTGGGCCAATCGCCAGGAGACAGTGAGTTCTAGTCCTGCCTTAGGCATGAAAGCCAGTTCGTGAATTGGGGACTGGGAGTTCTAGTCCTGCCTTAGGCACAGAATCTGGCTGGGTAACATTTTAGGCAATTCCCAGGAGACTGGAAGTCTTAGTCCCACCTTAGACATGAAGGCCAACTGGGTGACTTTGGGCCAATCACCAGGGGATGGTGAATTCTAGTCCCATAAAAAACCAGGTGCGTGATCTTGAGTCAGTTCTGCCCTCTCTCAGCCTTAACTCTAAAGGGTTGTAGGGAAAATAGGAGAAAATGATATTAGACACATTTGCCTCCTTATAAAAATAAAAAAGGTAGGGCAATCAGTCAATCAATTAATCAGGCATGTGACAGCCCACTTCTCCGACTGCCTTTTGGGACATGGGGAGTTGGGAATGATAGGTGTCGTAGTCCACAGCCTTCCAAGTTCCCTCTTTGGAGGAAGGTCTGGGATAGGATGGATCAAGAGCTGACACTCACACCATGACTGAATTTGAATATTTGGAGTTAGAGGAGTTAGAGATGGGTGGACAATACATGTCTGAAATTAAAAAAGCTTTGCCCACCTGGGATGGCCTTACCTGGCGCCTCTCCTCTTCAGCTGCTGTCTCAGGAGCCCAGCAACGGACTCTCCTCGGACCCCACCGTGCCCCTCGACCGCCTTGCTGTTATATTTAGGTAAGCACCAGGGGGTGGGCAGAGTGGGGCTGGGGGTCCGAATGCCAGGGCAACAACTTCTTTCTGTTCTGTCCCAGCTGTGAGCTGTCCCCCCCCCCCCAAGAAATAGGTCCACACGCACCGATTCGATAAGTTTTAAGCATATAATTCTAATAGTTTAACAGCAGAAAAGTTTAACTGTCTAAAAATGTATCAGAAAAGGAAGAAAATGGTCCGTCCGGTCTCAGCTGTCCACTACAGTCTCAAACTCCCAAATAATTCTCTTTGATCACCTATCTCTAATTAACATGACTCACTCTGAGTTGGCAGCAAGCCCAGAAACCAAGATTCCACTTTCTTAATTTGTAATTCACAAAAATGGTCCAAGAACCACATCCAAGCAACCATCTCTCACATTCGAAAAGTGACTCGTCACATGGCTCACCCATAAATAGCCAAAAGGCGTGGCCAAGTGTTCTACAGTGATTCACAAAGAGACCTCCTCTTGCTTAGCCACTCCTGCCTTCTAGAAGCCCTGTGTACTCTAGAGGCTCTTCCTGTTCTCCTGAGTGACTCATGGGCACCTCTGGAGGTACATCAGGCCCTGGTTGGCTCTCAGCCTCCAACCCACATCCTCTCCGCCCTCCTTGCTCTTAGACTTGGGTGCCAAGTCCACTGGCCTGGGATACCAACCCACCCCCGTCTCTCGATCCTCAGAATCCGTGATCAGCTGCACAGAACGTGGACGGGCCACAACTCTTTGACGTGCCTTAGGGCAGAGGGTCTTCAACCGTTTGCTCTTAGGAGACCTTCCCAGTGGGAGAACTAATGCCGGGCCTCTAAAGAGCTTCCTTGGGTGGGGCATTGTTTAGTGCTTGAATCAACAAATGTCTAATTCAGACAAACAGGCCCTGATTATTTGTGCAGGACGCCAGTGTCATGCTGTATATTGACAGCCCCTCAGAGACATTTGGTAATGAAACAGTTAACTAGTGTGTCTTATTGGATCCTCCTCTTGTGTCGCCACTTCCTTCGTTTTTCTTAACCTCCATGAACCTCCATGATGTAAGAAGCATATGTTCTCCTGTCCCTCGAGACAGTCTTTTATTTGTTTAATCTCTGTTTCTAAAATAAATATCTTGTTTAAAAAAATGATTAAGGCTTCTATCCATCGACCTCCGGAGTTAAGGTCCAAACAGACTTTAATTTCCGTGACAGCGAGCAAACCACAACAACCCCACATCCCTCTAGCATTGGCAGTGGTACCGGGTTGGGGATGAAACGTCTTCAAGAAAACAAATTCAGACACCACCAAGTGCCTTCCCTCTTCCTTCTCCTCCTCCTCCTTTCCACAGAACCACCTCCTAGCACTGATGCCGTTCCCTAGTTGGGTCACGAAACGCCTGCAGCATCAAGGACACTCCCCACCCCTCCACCCCAGTAATTGTCATGGTCTCCTTAGCGGCTTTCATCCCTTGACCGTTCTCTTTTTCACTTCTTTTCCCCTTTCCAGGCATACCAACCCCATTGTAGAAAACGGACAGACGCACCCCTGCCAAAAGGTCATCCAAGAGGTAAACAAAGGCAGGGCCTTGTGTCCCCACGCGCCCTCCTGAAAAATCCAAAAAGGGTCAGAAGTATCAAGTTGGGGATTTGGGGGCAGCTGGGAGTCCCAACACTGAAGGGCTCCAGGTTGGAGAAAAACTCTTGACAGGTGGTATAAGAGCACACCTGGGCATTTAATGGCCCCCAGGCTGTACCTGGCTCTTTGGCTGCCCCACCTGTCCCAGGTGTGCTTTTATTTTTGAAAGTGACTGCTACCGTATTTTTCGGAGTATAAGATGCACCTTAATTTTGGGGGAGGACAATAGGGAAAAGAACCTGCTTACCAGGTGTTCATCTGGCTAGCACGTTATTTTCTCCCCTGGTCAGGGCTTTAAAAAAACTTTATTCTGAGCGAGTAACAATGAAGGAGCTTGCAAGCCAGTAAGAGCTGGGAACATCATTAGCACCTGGAAAGAAACATTCCGAGCAAGTAGAGCAATGGAAAAACCCTGCAAAGACTTAGCGCTTGGAAAACATTTTTCACAGAGAGTAACAATGAAGGAGCTTGCAAGCCAGTAAGAGCTGGGAACATCATTAGCACCTGGAAAGAAACATTCAGAGCAAGTAGTAGAGCAATGGAAAAAACCCTGCAAAGACTTAGCGCTTGGAAAACATTCTTCACAGAGAGTAACAATGAAGGAGCTTGCAAGCCAGTAAGAGCTGGGAACATCATTAGCACCTGCTTAGGGCTGGAAAGAAACTTACACAGAGCAAGTTAGAGCAATGGAAAAAACCCTGCAAAGACTTAGGGCTTGGAAAACATTCTTGGCAGAGAGAAACCATGAAAGAGCCTGCAAGGGAAGAGCTGGGAAGACCATTAGCAGGTAGTTGGGCTGGGAAGAAAAAAAACAGCTATACAGTATTCAGAGTATAAGATGCACCCAAAATATCAGCCTCTTTTAGGGAGGAAAAAGGATGTGTCTTATAGTCCGAAAAATACGGTATTTTCTTTTCAATTTCCAGGAGAGAGAGAGTGTGTTTGTGTGTGTCTCTACGCACCTTCACAGTCCAATTGGTTCTTTTCGTCCACAACAATCCTATCAGTTTTTCATTTTCCCACTTTGGAAAAATTAAGCTCCCATTCCGGCGCTAAGAGGAGTTTATTTTCGCCCTAGGAGCATTCGTCCACTGTGGGGATCTCTAACCTTGGCAACTTTGTAGACTTCAACTCCCAGAATTCCCCAGGCAGACATAGTGGAATGGGGAATCCTGGGAGTTGAAGTCATCATATCTTAAAGCATGATTGGCTGGGGAATTCTGGGAGTGGACGTCTACCCAAATTAAAGCATGCTGGCTAGAGAATTCTGGGAATCAAAGTTCACCTAAAGCATCCTGCCTGGGGAATTCTGGGAAGTGAAGTCCACAGCTCTTAAAATCACCAAGGTTGTATATCCCTGGTCTATACCAACCTTTAAGGTATGGAGACTTCAACTCCCAGAATCCATCCCATTTAAAGCAGGCTGGCTGGGGAATTCTGGGGGTCAAAGTTGATTAAGGAATGTGCAGAGTAATCTCTTAGTAGTCAAAGATACACATACACAGAGGAAACGTGGAGGTGGCAGATATCCAGCGGGTAGACCAGAGATACTAGTAATGGCTCAGTAATATAATCCAGATATATTAAGTGTATTAATATTATTTACTTTGGCAAATTTCTTAGTCCAGAACAATCCTAGTCATACACAATTACATTAGTCAGTAACTCTATATATATACAATACTATAAGCCTTATGTGTTCAGCTTACAAATACATCAAACCAGTTCTTACAACACAAAGACAAGGTAGCAGGGAATAATGAGAGAGAGAGAATTGTGCTTCTGGCTCCCTCTTGTGGCCATCCATAACACTAGCTCTTAAAGCAATAGTGTTCCAACACATGTAAGCATACACTATTGGTTTATTTTGTACTGCCAAACCCAACTAGTTATGTACGTAGTACTAACAGAGTCCACCCATCTTAAAGCATGGTGGCTGGGGAATTTTGGGAGTGGAAGTCCAGAAGTCTTAAAAGATCGGCCACTCTTGGTCCATTGCACTGTTGATATTCCTCTTGGTCTTCTCCAGATTTGGCCGGTGCTGTCGGAAACCTTGAACAAACACCGGGCCGACAACCGCATCGTGGAACGTTGCTGCCGCTGCCTGCGTTTTGCCGTCCGGTGCGTCGGGAAGGGATCGGCAGCCCTTTTGCAGCCGCTGGTCACTCAGGTGAGATTATTTTCACCCTTCTGCCGTCTGGTGTTCATTCCTGAAATGTAGGACAGTGGGACCTCTACCTACGAACGCCTCTACTTATGAACTTTTCTAGATAAGAACCGGATGTTCAAGATTTTTTCCCCCTTCTCAAGAACCATTTTCCACTTACAAATCCGAGTCTCCGAAACTGTAGCTGGAAAAGGCAGGGAGAAGACAGGATTTGAAAAACATTCTTTGCAGAGAGTAACAATGAAAGAGCTTGCAAGCCAGTAAGAGCTGGGAACATTGTTAGAACCTGGTTAGGGCTGGAAAGAAACATTCGGAGCAAGTAGAGAATGAATTAAAATAAAAAAAACACTACAAAGATAGGGTTGGGGAAACATTCTTAGGAAAGAGTAACAATGAAAGAGCTTGCAAGCCAGTAAGAACTGGGAACATCGTTAGCACCTTAATAGGGCTGGAAAGAAACTTACTCAGAGTAAGTTAGAGCAATGGGGGGAAAAACTCTGCAAAGGGCTTGGAAAACATTCTTTGCAGGGAGAAACAATGAAAGAGCCTTCAAGGAAAGAGCTGGGAAGATGGTTAGCAGCTAGTTAGGGCTAAGGGGGGAAAAAGCTTTGAAAAAAAGCTGCATTCAGAGTGTAAGAGGCACTTAAATTTTCAGCCTCTTTTAGGGAGGAAAAAGGTGTGTCTTATACTCCGAAAAATAATAATGAAATTATTAAATTAATTTAATTTATTAAATTAAATTAAATTAAATTTAAATTCAATTCAGTTCAGTTTCCACAGGTTTCATCAGCGCATAATTTCTCTTTTCAAGCCCCCGTTCAGCCCCGGAATCCTGACCATGTGGGCCTGGAGCATTGTTCCCACCCCAGTTATGGAAGGGAACCTCTTTCACCTCCCGAAAGCTACAGCCCCCCCACTTCCTTTGTTTGCCACAAGGACCATTTGGGGTGTGTGTGCTTGCTTGGCAATGCCAAGTGTGTTTGCTCCTCCGTTGAGACTCGGGCTCATTTCCTTGGCAGATGGTGAATGTGTACCAGGAACACCAGCACTCCTGTTTCCTCTACCTGGGCAGCATCCTCGTGGACGAATACGGCATGGAAGAGGGCTGCAGGCAGGGGCTGCTCGACATGCTGCAGGTAGGTAGGTAGGTGGTGCCGGAGCCCTGGAAGAGGGGGAGACTAGAAGTCCCCTTCCTGGGCACCTGATCCATCCAGCCACCGGTTATACTTTTTTTATTTATTTACGAGGGTCGCCCAGAAAGTAATGCACCACACTTTGTTTTCTTCAACAATTATTTATTGAACGCAATGAAACTTACAAGATTTCCACGTAATCTCCGTCCCGTTCTATGGCCTTCCTCCAGCAAGATACAAGGGTGTGTATGTCCTGTCGGTACCACTCCTTGGTCAGTTCACAAAGTCGTTTCTGCACTGTAATGGCCGCCCCCTCTGTGCCCAGCGACTAACCGTATTTCTGTCGACTGCAGATTCTCCATCAACTGTACACAAACGTTTGTGAATGTTCCCAACAGTTTCTTTTCCCGCAGTGAGAAATTCAATGATGACACGTTGTAACGTACATCACTTACAGACGTCATTTTGAAACAAGGCTGCAGCTACGCTACCTGTCTGAAGAAACGCAAAATCTACACACGCATTCCTGACAATGCAAATAATGTATATCTAAAGTTTCACATTCGTACCATTACTGTAGGCTGAGGGAAAAAAATGTGGTGCATTACTTTCTGGGCGACGTTTTTATTGTTAAAGTTGAAAGGGACCTTGCAGGTCATAAAGTTCAACCCACTGCTCAAGCAGCAAACATTACATCACCCCAGGTTTAAGGGGGCCCTGCTCACAATAGAATTCTTTATTGGCCAAGTGTGATTGGACCCACAAGGAATTTGTCTTTGGTGCAGATGCTCTCAGTGGACATAAAAGGAAATATAGATTTCTCAAGAATCAGGAGGTTCAACACTTAACAATGGTCACAGGGCTCGAATAAGCAATGAAGAAACAATCAATATTAATAAAAATCTTCAGGATGCAAGCAATAAATTACAGTCATAGGTTGGAGGAGATGGGTGATAGGAATGATGGGGAAAAAATAGTAGTAATGGTAGTGCAGACTTAGTAAATAGTGTGACAGTGTTGAGGGAATTATTTGTTTAGCCGAGTGAGGGCGTTTGCGAAAAAATTCTTCTTGTTTGTCTAGTTGTCTTGGTGTGCAGTGCTCTGTAGTGACATTTTGAGGGTCGGAGTTGAAACAGTTTGTGTCCAGGGTACGAGGGGTCCGAAAATATTTTCCCCGCCCTCTTTTTGACTCGTGCAGTCTACAGGCCCTCAATGGAAGGCAGGTTGGCAGCCATTGTTTTGTTCTGCAGTTCTGATTCTCCTCTGAAGTCTGTGTCGGTCTTGTTGGGTTGCAGAACCAAACCAGACAGTGATAGAGGTGCAGATGACAGACTTGTTGATTCCTCTGTAGAATTGGATCAGCAGCTCCTGGGGCAGTTTGAACTTCTTTAGTTGGCGCAGAAAGAACATTCTTTGTGGTGCTTTTTGGATGATGCATGCAGGGCGCAAAGGATAAACACAGATCCACCCAAAGATAAAATACAGGAAACAGTATAAGGGCAGACTAGATGGACCAGGAGGTCTTTTTCTGCCGTCAGACTTCTATGTTTCTATGTTTCATGCTGAGCCGCCTCCCTTGTCTCTTCATTCCAGGCGCTGTGTGTCCCCACTTTCCGGCTGCTGGAACAACCCAACGGTCTCCAGAACCATCCAGACACGGTGGATGACCTCTTCCGGCTGGCCACCAGGTACTCCCACCCCTCCCAAGTGGGGCCTCTCCTTGGCACAAGGCAAAGCAGCCCAAGACAGCCAGGGGAGGTGACCCTTGACCAGCCGGAATGGACCCTTCCCGGCACTTAGGATTTTGTGCTGTTGAGAAGGACCAATGGTGTTGGAACCTGAGATCAAAGAAGCAGACCAAAGACGAGCCAGGGTGACAGACGATGACAGTGGCAGATAAGATAGACCAGGGGTAGGCAAAGTTGGCTCTTCTGCGACTTGTGGACTTCAACTCCCAGAATTCCTGAGCTAGCACGGTTGGCTCAGGAATTCTGGGAGTTGAAGTCCACAAGTCACAGAAGAGCCAACTTTGCCCACCCGTGAGATGGAGGGATAGATAAAAAGAGGGTTAGAGGAATAGAGGGAGAGGTGGATACAAAGATAGATGATACATGAATATTAGTTTGATAAATAAAAAAGAGATGGAGGGAGGGGAGGAGGAATGTGCAGACCAGCAGAGAGATAGCAACCCCCCCCCCCAAAACATTTGCAAGGCAGCTGCAAGAAACGTCTCCCCCCAATTCCCTCCCCACGGCAGGTTCATCCAACGCAGCCCCCTCACCCTCCTACGCAGTCAGGTGATTCTCCCCATCCTGCAGTGGGCCATCGCAGCCACCACCTTGGATCACCGGGACGCCAACTGCAGCGTCATGAAATTCCTGCGCGACCTCGTCCACACCGGCGTGGCCAACGATGTGAGTCCGGGGTGTGTGTGCGTGTGTTTGGGGGCGCCTGACGGGGTGTCGGCTTTCAGAAACCGGCCTGCTTATCCTCTTTGCAGGTCTCGTAGGCTGGTTTGTCGCTCAGTTTCTCTTTTCCAAAGGGTCTTCTCCGGGATTGATTACATTACATTACATTACATTACATTACATTATATTTAGCGTGTAAAATGTCTACAAACACTTTCCAGTGTAGTTCTTATAAAGTTGGACTGAAGCTTTGGTTTTTTGACTTCAACCTTCCAGATTCAGGCTACTTGCTGATATTTGGCCTCAGTTATGCATCCCTCTTTCCATTTTTTTTGTCCCGGTGATTTGAACTTGTTCTACCGGTGGACAAGTGCTCACTTACAATTTTCTTGCCTATTTCAACTTGTGTAGGCAAGTCAATTGTAGGTTTACTGTTGCTTGTCAACTTCTTGCTATTTTCTCCCATTGTTTTCCTAGACTTTTTTCTTGTTCTTTAGTTTTTTAAATATTATTTTTGATTATTGTCGCAGGCTTTGGTTCATTTTGAGTTATTTATTGATTGATTGATTTCATTTCATTTCATTTTTGGCCACCCTTCTCCTGAGACTCCCGAGTTTTCGCTTTCCTGAGTTCATCTTTGCAGATTCGGGCTATTTGCTGCTATTCTTCCTTAGCTTTGTGCCCCTGTTTAGATGAGGAGCAGACTCTTTAAATCTGCCGCCTGGGGAGAGGGCAGCGGGTGGCCAGCGCCTGAGTCCACTCTGTTGCGTCTCTTTTGCAGCACGAGGACGACTTTGAGGCCCGCAAGGAGCTCATCGGGCAGGTGATGACCCAACTGGGCCAGCAGTTGGTGAGCCAGCTGTTGCAGACCAGCTGCTTCTGCCTGCCGCCTTACACCCTACCGGACGTGGCCGAGGTGCTCTGGGAGATCATGCAGGTCGACAGGCCGGTAAGGGGCGCAGGAGGCCGCGTGGGACCCCTGGGTGGATGGCCCCTCCGAGAGGGAGGAAGGACAACCCACGGGTGGGGGAGTACTCTACCCGACACGCCCATATTAGACCAACCCTCTAGATAGGTGGACGGATGGGTAGATAGACAGACAGACAGACAGACGGATAGCTTCTTGAATGAAATAGATTGATGGATAG
Source organism: Erythrolamprus reginae (assembly GCF_031021105.1). Taxonomy (NCBI): domain Eukaryota; kingdom Metazoa; phylum Chordata; class Lepidosauria; order Squamata; family Dipsadidae; genus Erythrolamprus; species Erythrolamprus reginae. The sequence goes on from NC_091955.1 coordinate 96,944,057, forward strand.
ATTGGGGGGGGGGCAGAGAGAGAGATGATGATGAATACTAAATATATTGATGGATGGATGGATGGATGGACAGACGGATGAACGGGCAGTCAGATGGACGAATAGTTAAAATGGATGGATGGTTAGATAGAGAGATAGATGAAGATTGTTGGATAGATAAAGAGATATAGATAGATAGATAGATAGATAGATAGATAGATAGATAGATAGATAGATAGATAGATGGGATGGGATGGGATGGGATGGGATGGGATGGGATGGGATGGGATGGGATGGGATGGGATGGAGGGAGGGAGGGATGATGAGTAGACAGATTTGTTGATGGATGGATGAGTAGAGAGAGAAAGAGATAGATGGATGGGTGGGTGGATGGGTGAGTGGTTGGGTAGGTGGATAGCAGGAGATGTGGAAGGATGGATGCATATATAGATGACATGAGAATGGTCCTTTGGTCAGAGGGGAGGGGGTGGCAGGGAGCCTGGGTCACTCAGAGGCTCTTACCATCTCTCCAATATTCCCCCCAACCCCCCCCCCTCCCCGGCACTAGACCTTCTGCCGCTGGCTGGAGAACTCCCTGAAAGGGTTGCCGAAGGAGACCACAGGGGGAGCCGTCCAGGTGACCCACAAGCAGCTGACGGACTTCCACAAGCAAGTCACCAGGTCAGTCCGGAGTCAGGCAGTGCAGGGCACTTTGGGGGCTGGCGGGGTGGGCATTCGGATGCCAGTCAGGAAGCTTGTGAGTTTCCTCCGAGAGAAGGATTTGGGGTCGTGATTTCTGACAGTGTCCAAATGGGTGAACAGTGCGGTCAGGCGGTAGGGAAAGCAAGTAGGATGCTTGGCTGCATTGCTAGAGGTATAACAAGCAGGAAGAGGGAGATTGTGATCCCGCTGTATAGAGCGCTGGTGAGACCCCATTTGGAATAATACTGTGTCCAGTTCTGGAGACCTCACCTACAAAAAGATATTGACAAAATTGAACGGGTCCAAACACGGGCTACAAGCTTTTGGGGGAGCAATTTTTGGAGAGATTTGGGGCAAGATAGGAAGGTTTTGAAGGGGCGATTTGGGAGAGATTTGGGGTGGCATTAGACTTCGTTAGGACCTCCACTCCTCGCTGTCCGTCTTCACTCCATCAGCCTTCACTTTGTCCACCTGCCACTTTTTCTTTAAGCCTTAAAGTTTGGATTTTCCTAATGGGTTTGCATCTATTATTTGCTTTTCCATTGATTCCTATGGGAAACCTTGTTTCGTCTTACAAACCTTTCACCTTAGGAACCTCGTCCCGGAACCAATTGAGTTCGTAGTACAAGGTATCACTGTACATGAGAAGAAAAAGGGAGGAAGGGAGGAGATAGGAAGGGAGGGAAAGAGGAGGGAAGAGGCATAGAAGAAAAGAAAGAGGGAAGGGGGAAGGAAGGTAGGTAGGTCAAGAAACAGGGAGCAAAGACATCCAGGTAGTCCTCGACTTATAGGGATTCGTTCAGCGACCGAAGTTCAAAGTTCTTCCGGTGACTTGGAGTCAGCCAGCTCTGGCTGAGGCATTCTGGGAGTTGAAGTCCACCAGTCTTAAAGGAGACCCAATGTTTTTTTCCCCTCTTCCTCCTTCCCTCCCGCAGTGCTGAGGAGTGCAAACAGGTTTGCTGGGCTTTGAGGGACTTTACCAGACTCTTCCGGTAGCTGAGGCCTCGTTTCGCTCTGCCTGTCCCAGGTGAGTAGCTGCTCTGCCCCTCTTTTTTTCTGCCTTTTTAAAAAAATAGGGCGTGTGCAAAGGATTCGAGGCCCCCCCCCCCCCAGGAGTGGGCACCGAAAAGCATTTTCCATTCAGAGAAATGGCTCTATAGTTTACTGTATTTTTCTGAGTATAAGGCACACCTTAGTTCCTTCCTTCCTCCCTCCCTCCCTCCCTTCCTTCCTTCTTTCCGTCCTTCTCCTTTATCCACACTTCCTCCCTCCTTCCTTTCTCCCTTCCTCTCCCTACTTCCCTTCCTTCCTTCCTTCCTTTCTCTCTATTCTTTCTTTCCTTCCTTTTCTTTTTCCTTCCCTTCATTCTCTTTTAGCCTCCCTTCCTCCTTCCCACCCTCTTTCCTTCCTTCCCTCCTCTCTTCCTTTCTCTGTATTTCTCGCTCCCTCCCTTCCTTCCTTTCTCTCCATTCTCTCCTCCCTCCCTCTTCCTTCCTCTTTCTTTCTCTCCATTCACTCCTTCCCACCTACCTACCTACCTACCTGCCTACCTTCTTTTCTTCCTTCCCTCCCTCCTTTCCACAAACTCCACTCCCTCCTATGACTGATGATGTTCCCTAGATGGGTCATGAAACGTCCCCAGGGCAACCCCCAAATTACAGAGAAGCTCTTAAGGACCTGACCACTATTCCCGAAATTCCCATCAGGACGTGACACCTCCCCCCCCCCAACCCTTTCATGAGATTCCGTCCTTATTTCCTCTTCCTTCCCCAGGAATGTCTTTATTTTCAGAAGAGGAAATAAAAACAGCCAAGACGGTGAAACCACAACCAGCAAACTTCACTGCGGCCGAAGGCTCCGACTCGCGTGTCCCGCCAAATCCAGAAGAGACGTTTTTTGCTCCCAAGAACCAGTCGGTGAAGTTCCTGCTTGTGAGTGAGAGAAAAAAAAGAGAAAGGCAGAAAAAAGCAAAAGAAAAGAAAAAACAAAACCACCAAGGGGGGGAGGGAAGAAATAATAATTAAAAAAAAAAAAGAGGAAATCCGAGCGCCATTTAAGCTGCGACTGTCGAGGGGCTGCCGTCAAGGGGGGGGGGAAGAAAGAGGGAAGAACAGCTCTCCGGATGGACTGGCTTTGGAAAAACAAAAAAAGGAAAGGAAAAAAAAGAGAGAAAGAGAAAACAAACAAAAAAAAGAGAGGAAGTAACAACAATAGTAATAATAATAAAAAAAGATTTTTTAAAGAAAAAAAATCCACCCAAACATGAAACCATCCGCAGCTGTTTTGCTTGGGCAGCAAGATTTGTTTTAAAAGGGGGAGGGGGGAGGGAGAAACGGGGGTGGGGGGGACAAATAATTTCTGTGAAATGAGAAATAAAATTCCTTGAAAAAGATCCGTAGCGGGGGGAAGCGAGGGGTTTAAAAACTCAATCCACACGCACCGGGAGTCGGCCTACCTCGCAGGGTTTGGGGGTCGAGGAGAGTCGAGTCTTTGGTTCGTTCGGGGCGAGGTCATCCACCGGGGCTAGAGCCCCCCCCCCCAAAAGGAATAATCGCTAGAAGTCGGGTGCTGTGGCCAAGACCCTCCCCAATTTTGGGGCCGGGAGGGAGGGGGTCCGGAGCTGTGGTTGATCTTCCCTTTTCAACCCCAAGCGAGAAACAAACCGTCTGCCCATCAAACGCGCTTGGCTTCTTGCGATAAAACTGTGATAATATATATTTTATATCTATACATATATCTATATATATATATTTCTTTCTTTTTTTTTCTTTTAAGCCAATTTGGTTATGGATTTTTGGGTCCCCCCCCTCTGAGAATTTTGGTTTGGGATTTTTTTTTATTATTAGTTTTTAACGGCAGGACGGGGCGAGTGAGGGAGGTTTTTTGGGGCAGGCAGAATTATTTTGTGAAAAAAATTGATCCGGCGCCGGGATTCGAATGCGAAGACAAGGGATAGGGGAGGGGGGTCCCGTTCCGTCTGGTGGGAAGGGGCGTGGAGGTGGCAGTCCTTTCGAGAAACCGTGCGGGTGGGGTGGGAAGAACCCACCCCCCAGAAAAAAAGAAATAATAAAAAAAAACAGACAAAAAAACCAGTTGAACACTAGTCGTCTCCGGAGCCTTTTTTTTGGTCACGCGCTCGCCGAAGATCGGCCGTCCCTGGTGCGTAAAAGGTAAGGCGAAGGTTCGATTCCCCCCCCCGGCGATGCCGTTCCTTCGGAAGACAGACGGGGCTACGCTCTGCGATGCTTCGCCACAAGATGTCGCCAGGGAAGAAAGCAATATGACAGCTTAGTTGTGCGGGAATTGGAAACTTCTGGCTCCGCTGGAGCGTCTCACGACTCAGTTAGGGAACTTCATCCGTACTACAAGGGAGCTGGGTTTGCTCTTGGATGGCATCCTTTTAGCTGGCCTGCCTTGAATTGGTCATGTTGGTAAAGAAAGAGCCTACATCAGTGGTTCTTGACCTTTCTAATGCCGCGACCCCTTAATACAGTTCTTCATGTTGTGGTAAGCCCTAACCATAAGTCGAGCACCAATTCTCCCCACAGAGCTTGAAGCTGATTGGCAGGAAGTTCAGAGGGACACCCCCACTGTAAAGGCCTAATTGGTCATTTACAATATGTGCAACAGGGTTGATATTTCTGGAGGCGTCTGTAATATGGCAAATGATTTAGCTTTACTAGCTAAGTGGTCAAAGCAATGGAAACTGCAGTTTAATGTTTCTAAATGTAAAATAATGCAAAAGAAACCCTTCAAGAAAACTAGCAAGTTCAGCAATCACCAAGGACCCCTTAGCCCTCTTCCTCCTCCTCCTTTCTCCAAACTTTTAGTACTGATGATGTCCCCTAGTTGGGTAATGAAAAGTTTGCAAGGAAACAACCAACCTCAGAGGTCACCAAGGAGCCCACAGTTGTCCTCCTCCTACTCCCTCCACTGAAGAGCCAGGGTGGTACAGTGGTTAAAGCGCAGCACTGCAGGCTCCCTCAGCTCACTGCTAGCTATCGTTCAGCAGTTCAAATCTCACCACCGGCTCAAGATCGACTAAGCCTTCCATCCTTCCAATGTGGATAACTTGGGGACCCTGATTGTTGGGGTTTGCGAGAGGCCGATTCTGTAAACCGCTTAGGGTTGTGAAAGCCCTCTGAAGAGGTATATAAGGCTAAAGGCTATCCTCTTCTCCTTCCTCGATTTCTTCCTCCTCTTCTTCCCCTCCTGTTTCTTCCGCCTCCCTCTTGTATTTTCCCTTCCCTTCCTCCTCCTGCTTCTTCCAGCTGTCCTGTTTCCTTCTTTCCCTTTTCTGTTTTCCTTCTTCCTCTTCCTGTCTAGCACTGCTGTTTTTCTTCCAGAAAAACATCTACGAGGAAACCCACCCAAGCTCCGACAATCACCAGGGACCCCCACATTTCAACCCTGAGCTACAAACATTCACTTCTCAAAATAGAAGTAATTAGCGAGGTAGCAAAGTTTGCGACAAATTGTTCCGGGTAGTGAAAAATGAAACTGTCGGGAGCTCCAGAATTGAGCAAGTGGTCAACAAAGTGCATTTTAACCTAAGCAAGTGCAAAGTTATGCACACCGGGGCCAAGAAGCCCAATTATTCCTATCAACGGATGGGGACCAAACTTTCTGAGACAACCCAAGAAAGGGATCTTGGGGTTTTGGTGGCTTGACCTCAATGAAGATGTCAACCCAGTGCGCAGCAGCAGTAAAGAAAGCAAATTCCACGCTTGGCCTGATTAGGAAGGGAATCGAAAATAGGTCAGCAAGCGTTGTATTGCCTCCGTACAAATCGATGGTGAGGCCACACTTGGAGTCCTGTGTACAGTTCTGGTCACTGCACCTCAAGAAGGAGAGAATGGAACTGGAAAATGTGCAAAAAAGGGCAACAATAATGATCAAGGAAATGGAGCATCTCCCTTATGAAACCAGGTTGCAAGGCCTCGGTCTCTTCAGCCTTGAAAGACGCCGTTTAAGGGGTGACTTGATGGAAGTGTATAAAATCCTGCATGGGATAGAAAAGGTGGATAGAGAAAAATTCTTTTCTCTATCACACAATACTGGGATGAGGGGCCCCTCCCTAAAACTCACAGGTAAGAAAGTGAGGACAAATCAAGGGAAATATTTCTTCACCCAGAGGGTCGTTGGTTTATGGAATTCCCTTCCAGAAGAGGTCGTGACAGCTGTCAGCCTGGAGAGCTTCAAGGCAGGATTAGGCAGATTCATGGATGCCAAGTGTATCATAGGTGGTTATTGAAACGGGTGTCCATGTGCCGCCTCTATGTTGGTTGAGGCTGGCAGGGTTCCCTTGGGTCCCATTTTTTGGGGGTCAGGGGAAAGGGAGGGTCTTGCCTTCTCTTTCTGCTCATCCCCATGGACAATTGGGGGGCTACTGTGGGACACAGTATGCTGGACTCGATGGGCTTTGGCCCCATTCAGCAGGGCTTCTCTTATGGTCTTATGTTCTAGTCCCTTTAAGCCGAATACCTGAGTAAGGTGGGAAATAAATACCCATTCCCTGTGGAAATAAAGACAAGCACATGCGCCACCTCCAAAAGGTTTTTCGGGTTGGGCAGTCCATTCGTTTATTTTGTAAAACTCTATCACCTTTACTTTCAGATAGAACCTGCAGGTGGAATCTCTGCAGATGTGGAAAAACAACTGGCACAGTGAGAAAGTGGGCTTGCTTGGTTCCATCTGCCATGACCCACCCAAATATATGTGTATGTGCGTATGAAGAATTGTTCTAAAAATGCAAGTTCCAGGTATAGTTATAAATGAAGAGGCAGTAGCCATCACAATCTCTGGAATGCTTAAAATTTATGTAAAACGACTAAAAATTACTGAGCTTTCATCAGTCCCTACTGACTTCACCGGAGTATTAAAATCCCCATTGAAGAGATGCTGGCTTTTATATAATGCTGCTCAATTTAGTCTGCACTCGTAACAGTCAGTAAGGCAGGGGTCCTCAAACCTGGCAACTTTAAGACTTGTGGACTTCAACTCCCAAAATTCTCCAGCCAGCATAGCTGGGAGTTGAAGTCCACAAGTCTTAAAGTTGCCAGGTTTGAGGACCCTGCAGTAAAGACTGGTGAAAGGTTAGTAATTTTTAGTAGTTTTATATACGGGGGTGGACAAAAAAATGGAAACACTTGACTTTTTGGCATCATCATGTTTGAACATGGTCAAATCAATCAAAACCTGACATTTTAATGTTTGTGTTTTTAAAGAGGCCAAATTGTTGGTGCTCGAATGGCAGGCGCTAGTGTAACAGGAAGTGCCCGAATGTTTGGCGTTTCAAGAGGTCATGTCTCAAAAGTATTGACTGCTTTGGAAAGAGAAGGGAAAATGTCCTCAGCCAAGCACAGGTCTGGTCAAAAGTCGAAGTTGTCTGAAAAGAGACCGTCGGACTCTAAAGCGAATTGTTAGAGCGGATCGCAAGACCACAGTTCCTAAAATCACTGCAGACCTCAATAGACACCTACAGAACCCAGTTTCCACAAAAACTGTTTGAAGGGAGCTTCACAAATCTGCATTCCACAGAAGAGCTGCAAGGTGTTTCCATTTTTTGGTCTACCCCCTGTATATACAGTGCTACCTCTATTTAAGAACTTAATTCGTTCCGTGACCAGGTTCTTAAGTAGAAACGTTCTTAAGTAGAAGCCATTTTTCCCATAGGAATCAATGTAAAAGCAAGTAATGCGTGCAAACCCATTAGGAAAGAAATAAAAGCTGGGAGGAGGAAGAAGAGGAGGAGGAGAGTCGCTGCCGAAGGAAGAAGGGGAGGTGAGGGGAATCAAAAAAATCCAAAACTTTTAAGGCTTAACAAAAAAAAGAGGGACTCTGAGGCAGCCCCCAAAGAAAGGAAAACACTCCCTTCACTCTGAGCTGCCCAGAGCGAAGGCAGCGTTTCTTTTCTCAGGGCACTGGCAGAGGTTTATTCCCTCTCCAAGCGCCCAGTGAAAAGGAAATGCTTCATTCGCTCTGGACTGCCAAAGCCTCCTTAAGCACCACCGAAAGGCTCCTCTGGCAGCCCAGAAAAGCCTGATATGTCCGGGATTAAAGGGGGAATGGCAGGAAACTGTCCCGGCCTTTGTGCTGCTCTCAAATTTCCTGGGAAATTTTTCCGGGCTCAGGTCAAGTATAAAATGGTTCTTAAGTAGAGGCAAAAAAAATCTTGAACTCCCGGTTCTTATCTAAAAAAGTTCTTAAGTAGAGGCATTCTTAAGTAGAGATACCACTGTATATATATATGTGTGTGTGTGTATAGATTGTTCTGAGTTTGGGTTTTACCTTGTGTAATATTTTGAGTGTCCATGCGACCTTTCGGCGAAATCACATTCGCCATCATCAGGCTGAAGTTGTTAGCTTCATGCCGATTTGAACATAGTTTCGCCAAAACGTCGCATAGATACTTGGTAAAACCCGAACTCAGAACAATCTACATACATATAGTGAAAATCTAAGAAAACAAATATATATTTGATTTTCAGATTCAGCAAAAACATGTGACATATATATATCCTACACGGGAAGAAACCCAAATATGCCAAGACTAATACCTGTACCTGTGAACATATGTATGTATGTATGTATGTATGTATGTATGTATGTATGTATGTATATATGTTCACGGGTACAGGTATGAAAGTCTTGGCATATTTGGTTTTCTTCCCATGTAGGATTCAGAGATTTTTAGCAGAAATCTCTGAATCCTACATGGGAAGAAACCCGAATATGCCTCTAGGCTACAGTATCCAATCCCTTCAGCTCTGTACCAGGGAAGGGTTACATGTTTTTTGTGTCGAATCATATCTCTCTCTCTCTCTTTCGTAGATTTTCACGGGTACAGATATGACGGTCTTGGTAAATTTGGGTTTCTTCCTGTGTAGGGTTTAGAAATTTCTGGCAACGTTTCGACAAGGTCCCACTCGTCATCTTCAGGCTGGTGCTTCTGTACTTGTTCTAGGGCGAACACAGCGAGACCTGAGCTGCCTTCCTTCTATAGCCACCAGTAGAAGGAAGGCAGCTCAGGTCTCGCTGTGTTCGCCCTAGAACAAGGACAGAAGCACCTGAAGATGACGAGTGAGACCTCGTCGAAACGTCGCCAGAAATTTCCAAATCCTACACGGGAAGAAACCTGAACATACCAAGACCGTCATATATATATATCCTAGTCTCTTAATTTTCAAATTCAGCCAAAATATGTTACACACATACATATATACATACATGCATATACATACACATGCATACACACACACACACACACATACATTTTTAGATAGTTTATGTAGTTTTAATTAATTGGATTTAGCTTATTGTTCCTTTTATATATTGTAAGCCAGCCGGAGTCTTTGGAAAGGGGAGGCATAGAAATCCAATTAATAATACTAATACATACATACATACATACCCGGTGCACTTCAAGGAAGCAAGGACAGAAATCCAGGGAAGAAATAATCATTTAACATCAATCCATTTGTTCTTGTGTTCACACTTCCCTCCTGGACCTTATTTAACCCTTGAACACATTTAAATGTTTTGATCGTGTCCCCCCTTTCCCTTCTGTCCTCCAGACTGTACAGATTGAGTTCATGAAGTCCTTCCTGATAGGTTTTATGCTGAAGACCTTCCACCCTTTTTGCAGCCCGTCTTTGGACCTGTTCTAGATGACCTCTAGGGTGCCCAGGTGCTCCTTTATAACATGCTCTGGAGGTCATCAGAAGTTTACAAGCGGAGCTGGGGGGCATCAGGAGACCCCCTCCTCAGGAATGGCTCAGTGGGGCAGGCGAAGCCAGCCTGATTTGGCACTTGGTGGAGTTTGTGTGCCCGGTGGGTACCGTCCAAATGCCACCTGATTGGCAGGGGGGAGGTGTCTTTGGGGATGGGGGGGGGTCTCTTGGCATCTCACTGCTGCATGCCATTGCCCCCGGTCTGCATTTCCCAGCTGGTGGGGCCCCCCTCCGGCATGTTTTGCTGCATTTGCCAGAGGTGGTGGAGTTCTTTGAATTGCAAGACCATTTTGTCTTTGAGATCCGGGTGCGAAATCTGCAGGCGGACACTGTCGGCTGACCAGGACAGTTCTCCGGAAAACATTTCCAAAAGGAGCCGAGCGGCTACAGGAACAACCTGTGTGGGGGGAAGAAAGGGGGGAGAACTGTTAACTTTAGAACCAGGGCAATAATAATAAATACTATGCAGAAGCAGATATGTTGACATTAAAATTAAATTGAAGGGGTCCAAAAATGTAGTAGGTAAAGCGAGTTGAATGCTTGGCTGCATAGCTAGAGGTATAACAAGCAGGAAGAGGGAGATTGTGACCCTGCTGTGTAGAGCGCTGGTGAGACCACATTTGGAATAATACTGTGTCCAGTTCTGGAGACCTCAGCTACACAAAGATATGGATAAAATTGAACAGGTCCAAAGACCCGGCTACAAGAATGGTGGAAGGTCTCAAGCATAAAACGTATCAGGAAAGACTTCATGAACTCCGTCTGTATAGTCTGGAGGACAGAAGGAAAAGGGGGGACATGATCGAAACATTTCAATATGTTAAAGGGTTAAATAAGGTTCAGGAGGGAAGTGTTTTTAATAGGAAAGTGAACACAAGAACAAGGGGACACAATCTGAGGTTAGTTGGGGGAAAGATCAGAAGCAACGTGAGAAAATATTATTTGACTGAGAGAACAATAGATCCTTGGAACAAACTTCCAGCAGACCTGGTTGTTAAATCCACAGGAACTGATTTTAAACAGGCCTGGGATAAACATAGATGCATCCTAAGATCAAATCCAGGAAATAGTATAAGGGCAGACTAGATGGACCAGGAGGTCTTTTTCTGCCGTCAATCTTCTAGGTTTCTATGTTACCCACCTGAACTGTGATCAGTTTTTTTTCTTTCGGTTTTTGATCCGGCCACTCTTCCCCAAAACAGAAGAAAATCTCGTAGGGCGGAGGCGTTGGGGTCTGGCCTTTCTGGAACATGATGAGCCCTGCAAGGAAGTGGAAAAATAAAAACGTGTCCCAGACGGAGGGGAAATGTCAACTTTTGGCCTTAGCTGGAAGGCAGCAGGAGGTGTGGGAAAAACAAGGCCAATTCAGGAAGGAAGGAAGGAAATAAATAAAAAATGTAGAAGGATAAGAAAGGAAGAAAGAAAGGTGGTAGATGGATGATAAGAAAAAAAAAGAAAGGTGGTAGGTTGATGATAAGAAAAAGAAAAAAGGGAAGAAAGTAAGGGTGGATGATTAAAAAAGGAAAAAGAAAGATAAGAAAGAAAGAAAAGTGGTAGATATATGATAAGAAAGAAAGGAACGAAAGAAAGAAAGGAAGGAAGTTGGTAGATGATAAGAAAGAGAAAGATGGTAGGTGATGCTTTGTTCTTTTCTATTTTATTCTGTTTCTATTCTCTACTGTTCTGGTCTAATCCATTCTATTCTTCATTCTGTTCTCTTCATTGTCTTTTCTTCATTCCTTCTCTTCTTCATTCTGTTCTGTTCTATTCTATTCTCTATTCTATTTTCTATTCTATTCTAGTATTTACTCTACTCTACTCTACTCTTTTCTTAAAGTCCGCCAAGGTTCACATGCTTTAACCAGGCCCGGTCCTGTCTACAACTTTTGAAAACGTCTCAGTGGAAGCCAACATGTTTTTCTCCCTCTGGTTGGCCCCAAGGAGAACATCCATCCACCACCCTTCTAAGGCGCCCTACTATGCAGAGCAGTCTCTCTCCTCCTCCTCCTCCTCTGTCCCAGGAGCCCCTGCTGCCCCTGCCGAAGACCCCGTCTCACCATTGAGGAAGCTCTCCAGGCTAAACAGCTTGACTTTCTTCTCGCGCTCGATGGGATTGGGCCCGCTCAGTTCTCCGGCACACGGGCCGGTCCAGAAGACTTTACACTGGCACAGCCGGATGGCGTAAATGTCCTGGCCTTGCAGCTCCAGGATCAGGCCCCGGTCCAGGTTGTCGAGGAGCTGGTGGGTGTAGTAACGCTGCTTCTCGTTGGGGACGGCCTCGGCGCTGGGCAGTCGCACCTGTTCCAGCGACACGGGCCCAAAGAGCTCCACCTGTTCGTGGGTGGGCGCCAGGTGGCTGTGGAAGAGGCGGCAGCCGTGCGGGTTGCTGATGGTCAGGGCTCCCACCGGACGTCCGCGGTACTGGAATTTGATTTCCAAGTCAGTCACTGAAGGAGGAAGAGGAGGAGGAGGAGGTGAGGCAGAGAGCTAAGGGTGAACCTGGGTTATTGGCGAGAGAGTCGCCGATGGGCAATTGGGGAGCAGAGCAGAGCATCTACACTTATCTACCACCTCATAGTGCTTTTCAGGGCCTTCTCTAAGCGGTTAACAGACTCAGCCTCTTGCCCCCCAGCAATCTGGGTCCTCCTTTGACCCACTTCGGAAGGATGGAAGGCTGAGTCAACCTGGAGCTGGTGGTGAGATTTGAACTGCTGAACTGCAGCTAGTCCTGGCCCTTCCTTCCTTCCTTCCTTCCTTCCTTCCTTCCTTTCTTTCTTCTTTCATTCTCTCTTTCTCTCTTTCTTTCTCTCTCTCTTTCTCTCGCTTTCTTTCTCTCTCTCGCTTTCTTTCTTTCTCTCTTTCTCTCTCTCTCTTTCTCTCTCTCTCTTTCTCTCTCTCTCTTTCTTTCTCTCTCTCTCTTTCTTTCTCTCGCTTTCTTTCTCTCGCTTTCTTTCTCTCTCTCTCTCTCTCTCTTTCTCTCTCTCTCTCTTTCTTTCCTCCCTCCCTCCCTCCCTATTTCTTTTGCAATAGCAAAATGCGCTGTACATGGGGCTACCCCTGAAAAGTGTTCGGAGACTTCAGCAAATACAGCCGCGCAAGCTATTACTCCAACTCCTGCATTACTCCAAATTTCTGCGAACTGCACTGGCTACCAGTCGGCCTCCGGCTGCAATTCAAGATGTTGGCTATCAATTTTAAAGCCCCACATAGGGCCAGGTTATTTATGGGACCGCCTACTGCCTCACACATCCCTGAGGCCAATAAGGGCCCACAGAGGTGGCCTTCTCCAGATCCCGTCTGCCAAACAATGTCGGTTGGCGAGACCGCAGGGAAGGGCCTTCTCTGTGGCAACCCCGACACTTTGGAACCAACTTCTGTAGATCTGCACTATCCCCACCCTGCCAGCCTTCTGGAAAGCTGTTAAGGCCTGGCTTTTCCTGCAGGCCTGGGGCCATGAATGATGGAGTGTGTGTTTGGTTTTTTAATGGCTGTTATTATATTATAATCAGAGATGGCCTGATACCATAATGGTCAGGTGCTACACTCCCGTAGCGATCTTTGCAATGCGCACGCAGTGTGCAGTGTGTTCCCAAAGTGCGCGCACACTCCGCCATGCAGAGTATGGTTTCTCTGCACAGCAAGCGAAATCTCACATGAAGATGTTCTCGCAAGTGAGATTTATCTGGACCAGGAGTCACTGCTCACAGTCACTCATGCCCTCATCACCTCGAGGCTCAACTACTGTAACGCTCTCTACATGGGGCTACCTTTGAAAAGTGTTCGGAAACTTCAGGTCGTGCAGAATGCAGCTGCGAGAGTGATCATGGGCTTTCCCAAATATGCCCATGTTACACCAACACTCCGCAGTCTGCATTGGCTGCTGATCAGGTTCCGGTCACAATTCAAAATGTTGGTTATGACGTATAAAGCCCTTCATGGCACCGGACCAGAATACCTCCGGGACCGTCTTCTGCCCCACGAATCCCAGCAACCGGTTAGGTCCCACAGAGTTGGCCTTCTCCGGGTCCTGTCGACTAAACAATGCCGTTTGGCGGGACCCAGGGGAAGAGCCTTCTCTGTGACGGCCCCAACCCTCTGGAGCCAGCTCCCCCCCCCGAGGTTAGAATTGCCCCCACCCTCCTTGCCTTTTGCAAACTTCTTAAATCCCACCTCTGCCATCAGGCTTGGGGGAATTGAGATATTCTTTCCCCCTAGGCATTTACAATTTTATGCATGGTATGTTTGTGTGTATGTTTTTTGCTTTTTAATAAGGGGTTTTTAGTGATTTCAAATTATTAGATTTGTTATACATTGTTTTATTGTTGTTGTGAGCCGCCCCGAGTCTACGGAGAGGGGCATCATACAAATCTAATTAATAATAATAATAATAATAATAATAATAATAATAATAATAATAATAATTTTCACATGTGCGAAAGCAAAAATTGCCGAAATCTCACTCACGGGCGTGTCCTCACATGAGATTTCGCTTGCTGTGCATGTGCAGAAGCCAAATCTTATGCTGATGGGCGTGGTGCGCCCGCCAGACATGCGTGTGACTGCGACAGCTTTGGAAGGTGCACCAATAGTGCCAAAGATGGCAGCCCTTCTCAATCAATAAATAAACCAACCTGCCCCGTCCCCACGCTGCACCTCCATAAAAGACACACATGCACAGAAGGGGGGGGCTTACGTGGCAGCATGTGGGGGCTGATCAATAAATTCGGGATGAACTGCTCAATGGGGGCTGTGGGACAGCCCCCCTCCGAGAGAGGCTCCAAGGGGCCCGGCATGGCCAAGGTCTCGGGCACCAGAGGCATCCGGCTCACAGGTTCACCAAAGTTGGGCACCGGAGGCTCCCCTCCCACCGCGAAGGCCCCCACGGGCGCTGGGGCAGAGGGCACAACAGGCCCCACCTCTGGGGGAGCCAAGTGGGGGAAGTTCCCATTGGCACATGAGTTGGAGTAGAGGGCCTCTCGCTTGAGCCACGGATAGGGCGGCAGGGGCTCTGCGACGTGCGATGGATCTGGAACGAGAGAACCAGTTAGAAATTCCATTCATATATATATATGTGTGTGTGGTGTTTGTGTAACATATTTTGGTCGATAATGAAAAGAAAGGGAGAATACTATATATCTATTTCTTGCTTATTTGCCTTCATCAGGTAGCCACGCCCTTATTGGGATTTGAACCTGGGGCCTCTGCCATTGTAATCCAGTGGCCTTAGCCTCTAAGCTACAGGCTCATCTCCTGCATCAGCTTGTACCAGGCAAGGGTTATGTGTGTTAGAATATGTTACCTTTTCCCCGAGTGCATTATTTTACATTTGGAAACATTAAACTGCAGTTTCCATTGCTTTGACCATTTATCTAGTAAAGCTAAATCATTTGCCATATTACACACGCCTCCAGGAATATCAAATATATACCTGGGTGACAAAAAATCACAGATAACCCTTCTCTGGAGCTCCTCCCAAGCAGGACAGATCTGAAACTATTCTTCCCTGCCCACCCTTTTTCTGGGTGCTGGCAAGAACCCACCTGCAATCCTTAGGGTGGGCATCATTTTCTGGAGCTGCAATCAAAAGGGAGGAAAAATTAGTGCTGGGAAATTGAGGCCATGCCGTCCGAAGGAGTGGTCAAGGTCCTGACGTAGAGAGAGGCTGAAGGACAAAGCCAGCTGTGGGTCTTCCTTGTTTCGTAGCTCTGGAATGGAACCTTCCTGAACCCTACAAGTCTACCATTGTTTAAGAGAGGAAAGCGTCGGCCGCGAGTAGTGAGAAGTCTGACGTAGCCTTTTTAGCCATTTTAGGAATCCCCCTCTTTCAGCTATCCGTCACGTTTGGAAATGCATTTATAAATGTACAGTATAAGTTTTAAAAAATGTAAAAATAATTTAAATAGATTTATTTAAATTTTAAGTGATAAATATCAGCACATTTATTTGAATTATTTCTCAATAATTAGTTAACAGAAGATATGACAGAGAGAGGGACATTGATTTCTAAATCAGCAAAAGGAGAGGGGTGGCATCTAAATCCAATAAATAAAAAACAAATAAATTATTATTATTATTATTATTAATAATAATAATAATAATAATAATAATTTAATAATAATTTATTAGATTTGTATGCCACCCCTCTCCGAAGACTGGGAGCAGGACAGATCTAAACAAACAAACAAACAAACAAACAAACCAATAAACATAAATAAATAGCTAACTAGCTACATCAGTTTCATCTCCACCAAACTTTACTTCTTTTCGTTCCGGCTTCCCATTTGTAGCAGATAATTTCATTTATTTAAATTTATTTCATTTAAATAACTAGTTACTATCTCTATATTTCTATCTATTTATCTATTTATTCAACCCATGTATCTATAATCTCTCACTCATCTATCACATTTGGGAATTTTATATATATGGGTGAAAATATAGGGTGGATGGAGGAATATACATATACTGTATCCATATATCCATATACATATATGTATACTGCTCAAAAAAATAAAGGGAACTCTCAAATAACACATCCTAGATCTGAATGAATGAAATGGTCTCATTGAATATTTCATTTGCACAACTATTCCATTTGCACAACAGCAGGTGAAACTGACTGTCAATCAGTGATGCTTCCTAAATGGATAGTTTGATTTCACAGAAGTTTGGTTTACTTGGAGTTATATTGTGTTGTTTAAGGGTTCCCTTTATTTTTTTTCAGCAGTGTATATTCATCCATCCATCCTTCTATATTTTCATCCATCCTTCCATCTAGTCTAGATAGCTTGTCAGTCAATTCTATTCTTTATCTATCTATCTATCTATCTATCTATCTATCTATCTATCTATCTATCTATCATCCATCCACCCATCCATCCTTTCATCCATTCATCCTTCCATCTATCTATCTACCTACATATCTATCTATCATCTATCTATCTATCCATCCATCCATCTATCCATCTATCTATGCAACCCTATGTATAAAGAAATCTTAATTACTTGAAAAAGAATTACACAAGCTTACTAAAAAGATTAGAATTCTCATTCTAACTATCCAGCCTATCTATTTATCATCCCTCCCTCTCTCTTTAAACCCAGGTCACCACGTGCCATTGAGCCACAGCGACAGAATCAAGCCTGCGGGTTTGAAGGTGGTCTCAGCTTGCAGCTGTGCAGAGAACCAAATTCTGCGGTTTGCCCAGGTGCTAAATCAAGATGCAGGGGATTCTTGTGTCTCTCGTGACCTCAGCCTAGCCCAGCATAGAAGGTCCCACCCACAACTCTCAATTCTGGTGCTACAAGGAGGGCAAAACAAGAAAGCACAACACCCACCGCCCCATAGATTAGTTAGGAAAACCCCCAGGTCTCACCTCTTCCTCTTCTTCACATGCTGCCACCTCCTCTCCACCAAAGGTCTCTAAAAGTTAAAAGCAGATGGTCACACGAGTGGGAGAAAAAGAAACAAGGAATACTATTATTATTTATTTATCATTATTTATTAGATTTGTAAAAGGAAAGAAAGAAAAAGGGCTGGAAGATTGGAAGAGAAGGGCGGAGAGGAAGAGAAGGAAGGAAAGGAGGAGAGGAAATAAAGAAAATGAAAGAGGAAGGGGAGGAGTGGGAAGGAAAGGAAAGAAAGGAAAGGAAGAGAGGAAAGGAGGAAAGGAGGAAAAGAAAGGAGGGATGGAAAGAGAGAGAAATGCCCTCGGCTCAAAAGGATTGGCAGGTTGCATAGGTCTTCCAGAACCTGCCTAACTTGTCTCATCAGACAATAATGAAGGGGAGGGGGGAAGAGCAGCGGGGGGAGGAAGGAAGAAAAGGAAGCAAGGAAGGATGAAAGGAAGGAACAAAAAGGGCTGGGAAGGAAGAAGGAAGACCGAGAAAGGAGGTGGAGAGGAGGAGAGAAGGAAGGAAGGAAGGAGAGAAGGAAAGGAGGGAGAGGGAGGGAATAGGGAAGAGAGAAGGGAGGGAGGACAGAAGGGAAAGGGGAGGGAGGGAGGATGGAAGAGAGGAGGGAGGAAAAAGAAGGGAATAGGAAAGGGGAGGGAGGAAAGAATAAAGGCTGGAAAATTGGAAGAGAAAGGCGGAGAGGAAGAGGAAGGAAAGGGAAGGAAACGAAAGGAAAGAAGGAAGAAAGGAAAGAAAGAAAATGAAAGAGGAAGGAGAGGAGTGGGGTGGGGTGGAGTGGGAAGGGAAGGAAAGAAGGAACGGAAATTAAAAGAGAAGAAAGGAGAGGAAAGGAAAGGAAGGGAGAGGAAAGAAAAGGAGAGGAGAAGAGAGGAAAGGAAAGAAAGAAAATGAAAGAGGAAGGGAAGGGGTGGAATGGGAAGGAAAGGAAAGGAAAAGAAAGGAAAGGAAAGGAAAGGAAAGAAGAAGAGGAAAGGAGGAGAGGAAAGAAAGAGAGGAAAGGAAAGGAGAAGAAAGGAAAGAAAGAGGAAAGGGAGGAGGGTAGTGGAGAGGAAGTATAGTGCAGTGTAGTCCTGAGTCATATGGATTGGGCAGCATAGAAGTCGAATAAATAAATAATAAAGGAAAGGAGAGAAGGAAAAGAGAGAGGGACGAGCAGAACTCCCTTGCCAGTATCTCTGCCACCTCTGGGGGGGGGTGTGCAGGTGGAGGTGACCCCTTGTGGTGGGGCAACAGAATCCAGGGGTCCCCATGCGACTTCACCGGTTCAGGCAGGGGGGCTACAATCAACCAATGGCATTGCAAAAGTACCTCCGTTGGGCAGGGGGGTGTCGCAGACCTCGTAAATCTTGTAGGGCTGCATCGGCGTGTCTTTGGTCCCGTCGTAGATGAGGCTGAACTCCCGGCTCTTGTTGAGGGCGCAGCGCAGGTTGGCCTTCCATTTGGCCGGATCCGGCTCATCCACCCCCTCATTGTATTTGCCGGTTTCTTTGGCCCAGGCCTGTCCAGGCGAGAAAAAAGAGCCTGAGATTTCGGAGGCTTCCCCTACGCAAAGTCACTGGGAGAGCAGGCAGGAAGTCAAAACATCTAGTTCCCACTGCTTTTTTTTTGGTCCTCCTGGCGCGATTCTGTTTCTCTTTGGAATTACAAAGAGTACAATACAATGAGTATAATTTACAACCATTACAGTTCTACAGCGGAATCATTGAGTCTATCATCTGTACCTCCATAACTGTCTGGTTGGGTTCTGCCACCCAACAGGACCGACACAGACTTCAGAAGAGAATCAGAACTGCAGAAAAAACAGTGGCTGCCCACCTGCCTTCCATTGAGGACCTGTAGACTGCACGAGTCAAAAAGATCTATATTTTCCTTTATGTACCCTGAGAGCATCTGCACCAAAGACAAATTCCTTGGCCAATAAAAAAATTATAACTCTAACTCTAGTTCTAATTCTAATTATTCTAACTCTAATTCTAATCCATGCACATAGACTTTATATATAAGATAATGTATATTTTTGTGTGCCTGTGTGTAATTGGTATGTATGCATATGACATATATACATAGGATTAAAGAGTGCATTTTGGATGTTCAGTCATAGTAAATAGAGAGGGAAATGGGATCTGTTGGAGGTGAAGAGAGGCCAGGCACCCTCACCCTAACCCTTGACGTAAGTGACGTCAAGTTGGCCACCTTTAAGCCAGTCACATTACCGTCAAGCCACTCCCACCTGGTCACATGGCTGTCAAGCCACACCCACAAAATAAGCCACACCCACAATGGGGTAGTAAAAAAAATTGCAGCCCTTCGCTGCTCTGGGGCGTCACCTTGAAGATGGTGTTCTCGTCATCCTGGCATGGCACGTGTCGGGTGGCGTGCCGCCAGGGGATGCAAAACTGCTTCTGTTCCGGATCGACCCAGCGCAGGCCCGGGTACAGGCCGCTGTTCACCTGGGCCACCAGCCAGGGCTTCAGGCGGATCCGCCGCGGGTGGGGGTTCATGGTTCAGCGCCCCCCACCGCTCCCCTCTCGAAGGGCCTGGCCTGGAAGGAGAAGCCGAGAAGGAATTAGAAGAGGAAAACAGCAAAGAGTGTTTAATAATAATAATAATAATAATAATAATAATAATAATAATAATAGTAAAGAAACAGACGAAACAATCAATCACATACTCAGCTGCTGCAAAAAGATCGCACAGACTGACTACAAGCATAGACACGATGCTGTGGCACAGATGATCCACTGGAACTTGTGCCGGAACTACCACCTACCAGTGGCAAAGAACTGGTGGGATCATAAGCCCGAAAAAGTGGTCGAAAATGAGCAAGCAAAACTACTGTGGGACTTCCGACTTCAGACTGACCGAATTCTGAAGCATAACACACCAAACATCCTGATTGTGGAGGAAAAGAAAGTATGGATCATCGACATCGCAATCCCAGGAGACAGCAGAATTGAGGAGAAGCAGCTAGAGAAATTTGTGAAATACGAAGATCTAAAAATCGAGCTGCAACGACTCTGGCATAAGCCAGTGAAAGTGGTCCCAGTGGTACTTGGCACGCTGGGCGCAGTGCCAAAGGATCTCAGCGGACATTTGAAAACCATCGGAATTGACTAAATCTCCATCTGTCAATTGCAAAAGGCCACTTTACTGGGATCGGCACATATAATTTGCCACTACATTATGCAGTCCTAGGTGCTTGGGAAGCGCCCGACTGGTGATTAAATACGAAATCCAGCATAGTGATCTCGTTTGCTGTATTGTATTGACATAATAATAATAAAAAATAATGATAATAAACAACAACAATAATAACAATAGTAAAAACAATAACAGTAACAACAATAATAGTAACAACAACAACAGAGTTGGAAGGGACCTTGGAGGTCTTTTAGTCCTCGAGACCCTACACTACTTCAGACAGTTGGTTATCCAACATCTTCTTAAAAACTTCCAGTGTTGGAGCATTCACAACTTCTGGAGGCAAGCTGTTCCACTGATCACTTGTTCTCACTGTCAGGAAGTTGCTTCTCTCCTTGTTTAGTTTCCACCTATTGCTTCTTGTTCTACCCTCAGGGGCTTTGGAGAATAGCTTGACTCCTTCTTCTTTGTGGCAACCCCTGAAATATTGGAAGGCTGCTGTCATGTCTCCCCTAGTCCTTCTTGTCATTAAATAGACATAATCAGTTCCCGCAACCGTTCTTCGTATGTTTCACCCTCCATTTATCCCCTCATCCTCTTTGTCGCTCTTGTCTGCACTTTTTCTAGATATCTACTCATGTTGCCACCCTGTTTCTCCCCCAAATAAGACATCCGCTGATAATTAATTTTATAAATTAATTAATTAATTAGATTTCTATGCTGCCCTTCTCTGCAGACTCAGGGTGGCTCCCAACAGAAGTGAACACAAAAAACATATACTGCTCAAAAAAGAAAAGAAAAAAAGGAAACACTTAAACAACACAACAGAACTCCAAGTAAATCAAACTCCTGTGAAATCAAACTGTCCACTTTGAAGCAACACTGAATGACCATCCATGTCACAGGCTGTTGTGCACATTCAACCTTGTACAGAACAAAGTATTCAATTAGAATATTTCATCCATTCAGATCTAGGATGTGTTCTTTGAAGGTTCCCTTTATTTTTTTTGAGCGGTATATAAGACATCTAACTTAAAAATACTGTATATTGTAAAACCCCAATTCTTAAAGCCTATCATCCACTTTCATCTTGTTATACATTATACCAGTGTTTCCCAACCTTGGCCACTTGAAGATATCTGGACTTCAACTCCAAGAATTCCCCAGCCAGCATTTGCTGGCTGGGGAATTCTGGGAGTTGAAGTCCAAATATCTTAAAGTGGCCAAGGTTGGGAAACACTGCATTATGCATTCAATTGTCGGTTGGGGCTAGTTGCTAAAACTCAATGGCCCATGAAATAAGCCCAATTGGGCTTTTGAGTGCATGGCTATAAGGCTAAGTGCTTAGAATAGAATAGAATTCTTTCTTGGCCAAGTGTGATTGGACACACAAGGAATTTATCTTTGGTGCAGATGCTCTCACTGTACATAAAAGAAAAGAGACATTTGTCAAGAATCAGGAGGTTCAACACTTAATGATGGTCGTAGGGGTCAAATAAGCAATGAAGAAACAATCAATATTAATAAAAATCTTAGGATACAAGCAACAAGTGATAGTCATACAGTCCTAAGTGGGAGGAGATGGGTGATAGGAATGATGAGAAAAAACTAGTAGAAATAGAAGTGCAGACTTAGTAAATAGTTTGACAGTGTTGAGCAGAGTGATGGTGGCATTTGGGGAAATAACTCTTCTTGTGTCTAGTTGTCTTGGTGTGCAGTGTTCTGTAGCGACGTTTTGAGGGTCGGAGTTGAAACAGTTTGTGTCCAGGATGTGATGGGTCAGTCAATATTTTCCCCGCCCTCTTTTTGACTCGTGCAGTCTACAGGTCCTCAATGGAAGGCAGGTGGGCAGCCATTGTTTTTTCTGCAGTTCTGATTCTCCTCTGAAGTCTGTGTCGGTCCTGTTGGGTTGCAGAACCGAACCAGACAGTTACAGAGGTGCAGATGACAGACTCAGTAATTCCTCTGCAGAACTGGATCAGCAGCTCCTTATTTTAGGGTTAAAAAAAATATAAGACGGAGTCTTTTTTTCAGGGAAACACAATATGCACACACACACGCACACAAATATCTATTTATATTTATTTTATATTTTATATTGTTTTTCTACACGGCTGGGCGCAGGGCCAGAATCACTTTCTGCCGAGATGGGCGGCTGTTGATGTTGGACGAAATGATAAATAAACATAAACACCCGCCCTTTTTTTCCTTCTAATGTGGCGATGACTGATCGCCCTGGATGTCGCAACGCCTCCCATTCTGGTTCCGCGGGTGTGACCACGCCACCCACGAGGCAGAGGGGCCGGCCGGGCTTTCAACTGCTCCGTCGCAAACCACAGCCACGTGCTAAGGAGCGCCGACCCCAGTGGCATTCGTCTTCCACAGAACAAGGGTTCATTTGGGGGCGCTCGGCTGCTCCGGCCGCCTGTTTCAGCCATGCTCCCAAAAGCGACAGGTGAACCAACCTGTGCAACTCACCAGCTTCGGATGCATTGCATTGAACGTAGACGAATAGAGTTGCAAGGGAGCTTGGAGGTCTGATACTCCAACCCCCTGCTCAAGCAGGAGATAGCGAACCTATTATACATAAGTGCACCAGTCTGCCTTCCGTCCCCTGTCCAATTGTCTCTCCTTATCTCATATATCATATATCTTTTCTTCCTTTCATATATCTTCTTCTCTACTTTTATATCTTTTCTTCCATCCTTTTCTTTATATATAGTACTACATGTCTATTCTCTTCAATATGTATTGTGTGTTGAACAAAATAAATAAATAAATAAATACATAAATACATAAATATTATCTATTTTATTAAAATAAGATTAAGTGTAGCGTGTTTAAATGTATATAAGTTTACAAAATGCAACAAAGCTCAAAAGAAAAATATGCAAGATTGTACCAATGCAGAACTACTTACTGTATTTTTATTTTTATTTTTAATAATAATAATAACAATAATAATAATAACAACAACAATAACAACAACAACAACACCAATAATAATAGATTTGTATACCGCCTCTCTTCACAGACTTGGGTTCACAACAATAATAATAACAATGTGCAATGTAACAAATCTAATATTTAAAAGAAAGTATCTAAAAACTCATCATTTAAAACGATACAACACAAGCACACCATACATAAAATTATATTAGCCTGGGGGAGATGTCTCAATTCCCCCATGCCTGGTGATATAGGTGGGTCTTAAGCAATTTACAGAAGACAAGGAGGGTGGGGGCAGTTCTGATCTCTGGGGGAGGTTGATTCCAGAGGGCCGGGGCCGCCACAGAGAAGGCTCTTCCCCTGGGGCCCGCCAGACGACATTGTTTAGTCGACAGGACCCGGAGAAGGCCAACTCTGTGGGACCTTATTGGCCGCTGGGATTCGTGTGGCAGAAGACGGTCCTGGAGGTATTATTATTATTATTAGTAGTAGTAGTAGTAGTAGTAGTAGTAAATGAAAAATTAATGAACTTTTTTTTTTTAAATGCAAACAAGAACTGGTGAGACTATAAAATACAAAAAAACCCAAAAAACCCAAAACCCACCATAGAAAATGAAAGAGCTCAAGTGTTCTCTGGCTTCAGACTTCAAACAGACAGGCACCTGCCACATAAGACCTCAGACTTAACAATTGTCGATAAGAAAGACAAAAATAAAAAAAAAATAGGATAGCTGATGTGGCAATACTTGGAGAGAGCAGAACAGAAGAAACCTAGAAACAGAGAAGATTGATGGCAGAAAAAGACCTCATGGTCCATCTCGTCTGCCCTTATACTATTTCCTGTATTTTATCCTAGGATGGATCTATGTTTATCCCAGGCATGTTTCCATTCAGTTACTGTGGATTTATCAACCACGTCTGCTGGAAGTTTGGTCCAAGCATCTACGACTCTTTCAGTCAAATAATATTTTTATTGAGAGAAAGAACTGGAGGAGATTGCAACATATAAAGACTTACAAATAGAAATAGAGCGACAGTGGCAAAAGAAAGCAAAGGTAACACCAATAATAACTAGGTGCAAACTCAAAACATCTGGAGGAACATCAGCACTGACAAATTCACCACCAGTCACTTGCAAAAGGCAGTTTGATTTTGAAGACCTTACATCCTGCGGTGGTAACATTTAGAGATCATCAAATAATAACATATAACGAGTCTACGGAGAGGGGCGGCATACAAATCTAATAAATAAATAAATAAAATAAATAAACATCTGTCTATCCCAAATCCTTGGGAAGAACTCAAGAATGACCAAGCCAGTCCGAACACCTGGCCGACTCTGCAATCACTCATAATGTTTGCCATTGGCATTGACAAAATCAGTCAATTGCAGAAGGCAGCTCTGACACTGAACAGTTTATATCTTGCGATGTTATAACTATCACACGTCCACATCGCCCTATTCCCGGTTCTTGGGAAGGCCTCTCAAAAGGTGAACAAAAATGCAAATCCAATATGAACATCTTTAAAGCAAGCATGGGTGGACTTCAACTCCCAGAATTCTCCAATCTATCCATCCTAAAACATGCTGGCTGTGGAATTCTGGGAGTTGAAGTCCACCCATCTTAAAGCATACTCACTCTAGAGCAGGGGTAGCTAAAGTTGGCTCTTCTATGACTTGTGGACTTCAACTCCCAGAATTCCTGAGCCAATCATGCTAGCTCAGGTATCCTGGGAGTTGAAGTCCACATGTCATAGAATACCCTATGAGACTAGACTTTCAATCCTGGGCCTAGAAAGCTTAGAACTAAGACGCCTTAAACAAGATCTAAGTATTGCCCACAAGATCATATGCTGCAATGTCCTGCCTGTCGGCAACTACTTCAGCTTCAACCACAACAACACAAAAGCACACAACAGATTTAAACTTAATATTAACCGCTCCAAACTTGACTGTAAAAAATATGACTTCAGTAACTGAGCGTGGAACTCATTGCCGGACTTCATAGTGTCATCCCCAAACCCCCAACACTTTACCCTTAGATTATCTACAGTTGACCTCTCCAGATTCCTAAGAGGTCAGTAAGGGGCGAGTACAAGTGCACTAGAGTGCCTTCCGTCCCCTGTCCTATTGCTCTCCTATATCTCCTATACCTTTCTTCTATTCCTATATCTCTTCTTCTATTCTTTCATTGATATGTTCTATTACTATATCTTCTTTTCTATTATTTCTTAGATATATTTTACTATGAGTATCTCCTCTATAACCTTCATCATGTATTTTACTATGTGTACTGTATATAGATATATATCCACTAAAACCCTTATTGTGTATTGGACAAAATAAATAAATAAATAAAAAATAAATAAAATAAGAGCCAACTTTGGCTACCTCTGCACTAGAGAATTCTGGGAGTTGAAGTCTACCCATCTTAAAGCATACTGGCTGGGGAATTCTGGGCATTGAAGTCCACCCATTTTAAAGCATATACACTAGAGAATTCTGGGTTTTAAAGTCCACCCATCTTAAGGCATGTTGGCTGGGGAATTATGGGCATTGAAGTCCTCCCATCTTCAAGTCCCCAAGATTCACAAGCATCGGGCCAAACCAACAGCTGGTCTTCTTAAAGAACCAACAGCATGATTCAAATCTTGTTCTTAACTGGGCTACGACCGAAAAATTATCTCCCCGCAAGCAGAAAGGGGAAATTTTGCCCGAGCCCAAAATTCCGGTTCAGCAACTAAGCAAAAAGCCGGTCGTGAGAGATGTAAATGCCTCAGGGATCAGCCCAAAAATGCTCAACCTTGAAACCCAGTTAGGGCTTCTACTGATACTGCCGCTAATTACACAGAACTGGGACTTTTCCACCATTAAGTTGCTTTCCACTCCTTAGAGTTATGGATTGTCACTCTCACAACTTGTCTCGATGTACACACGCACACTCCGACAAGCAACGGTCCCCGGGCAAAAGATCCCGACTCGGGATGGGAACCCTGAAGCAGAGATTCAAAAGAATCTAGAAATCTTTTTAGATTTAAAATTTATTTATTTATTGGAGTTGTATGCCGCCCCTCTCCGTAGACTCGGGGCGGCTAACAACAACAATAAAAACAGCATGTAAATCCAATACTACAACAACTAAAAACCCCTTATTTTTAAAACCAATATTTTATTAAATATTTAATTTAATTTAATTCAATTCAATTTATTAGATTTGTATGCCGCCCCTCTCTGAACATTAAAAGAACATTTAAGACATTAAAATACAAACTTTAAACAAACCCTGTAAACAAAACATTAAAACCCAGAAACAAACGAAGAAAAAAAGAAAAAAAGAAAAAAATACATTAAACCTTTATAACCCTTACACGATGAATTGCATTGCTGTTGTATTTCCCTGGATGCACAAGTTAAACTGTATTTCCTCTACAGTTCTCAATTATCAACCTATTTAACTATTAATTAACATCACCTCTTATCATAAGAATCTAAAAATCTTCCCCTCCTCCTCCTCCTATTATTGTTGTTATTGTTATTATTATTGTTGTTGTTGTTGTTATTATTATATTATTATTATATTATTATTATTATTATTTGTTTCTTCTTGGAGAAAAACGTATATGGTGGCAGCACAAAGTACCACAAAGGAATCAATTTGTACTATGTGAAACTGACCGATTGAGGAACCAATTCTGGGCAAGTAAGAATAAGGTTCAAAACTCGCTAGGTTAGAGAAATGGGTTTGAAGTAACGGGAGGAAACAGGACTGGGCCGGAAAACAAGAGATGAGCCAGGCGTGTGTGAAGAAAGGCAAGTGCAGTTTTTGGCTGCATCCACAGAAATCGAGTTCCCAAACCATGGGGAGGAATTGGGATTCTGGAGTTGCAAAGGACCTCAGAGGGTTAGGGTGATTTTGGGCCAATCACCCAGGAGACGGTGAGTTCTAGTCCCATGTTAACCCTGAAAACTAGATGGGTGACTCTGGGCCAATCACCGGGAGATGGTGAGTTCTACTCCCACTTGGGCATGAAAGCCAGCTGGGTGACTCTGGGCCAATCACCAGGAGGCAAAGTTGGCTCTTCTGTGACATGTGGACTTCAATTCCCAGAATTCCTGAGCTACCATGATTGGCACAGGAATTCTGGGAGTTGAAGTCCACCAGTC
The DNA here is from genome assembly GCF_031021105.1 of Erythrolamprus reginae. Lineage (NCBI taxonomy): Eukaryota > Metazoa > Chordata > Lepidosauria > Squamata > Dipsadidae > Erythrolamprus > Erythrolamprus reginae. The sequence continues at coordinate 96,971,141 of NC_091955.1, forward strand.
ATAGAAGAGCCAACTTTGCCTACCCCTGGTCTGAAAGAAATAGCGAGACTGACTTAAAGTCACCCAGCTGAGTCGTATAAATGGTGCAGGGTTGGGTCTTGGGTGGGTTCTACTTACCTTGCCCATCGGTTGGAGTCCTAGTGGACAAACATTGAAATAGGAGCCAGCCGTGTGCAGCAGCTGCCAAAAAAGCCAACACAGTTCTAGGCTGCATCAACAGAGAGATAGGATCAAGATCACGTGAAGTGTCAATACCACTTTATAAGGCCTCGGGAAGGCCACACGTGGAATACAGCATTCAGTTTTGGTTGTCACGCTGCAAAAAGGATATTGAGACTCTAGAAAAAGTGCAGAGAAGAGCCACCAAGATGATTAGGGGACTGGAGGCTAAAACATATGAAGAACGGTTGCAGGAACTGGGCCTGGCTAGTTTAATAAAAAGAAGGACCAGGGGAGATATGATAGCAGCCTTCCAATATCTCAGGGGTTGCCACAAAGAAGAGGGAGTCAACTTATTCTCCAAAGCACCTGAGGGTAGAACAAGAAGCAATGGGTGGAAACTAAACAAGGAGAGAAGCAACTTAGAACTAAGGAGAAATTTCCTGGCAGTCAGAACAATTAATCAGTGAAACAGAAGTTGCCTCCAGAAGATGTGAATGCTCCAACACTGGAAGTTTTAAAGAAGATGTTGGATAACCATCTGTCTGAAGTAGTGTAGTTTCCTGTCTAAGCAGCAGTTGGACTAGAAGACCTCCAAGGTCCCCTCCAACTCTGTTGTTGTTGTTGTTGTTATTATTATAAGAAGAAGAAGAAGAGGAAGAGGAAGAAGAAGAGGAAGAAGAAGAGGAAGAGGAAGAAGAAGAAGAAGAGGAAGAGGAAGAAGAAGAAGAAGAAGAAGAAGAAGAAGAAGAAGAAGAAGAAGAAGAAGAAGAAGAAGAAGAAGGAAGAAAGCTAGCACGCAACTCAGTAAGGGGAAAAAAAACAGGCACTTGTTTGCAAGTGTGCAAAATGGCACACTTCCTTCCAAGGTTGGCTTCATCCCTTTGGGCGTGCAAGAGGACGAGCCAGTTTGACAACTCTGGGCTCCCTTTAATAACAGCCCTGTGCACACTGATGTCTTGTTTATTTGTGGGTGAAGCACTGCAGGGTGCCCCTTCCGACAAGCAGCTTCTTGCAGGGCGCTTTCTCTATGGCACATTTATTATTTGTTTGTGCAATTTATATTTGCTGCCCGACACCGGGCATCTCACAACGTGACAAAAGGTTTTGGGGGTTTGGGGTGCGTCCCATCGCATGGCCCTCAAAAGCAAAGAAAACTCCAAGTCCAGACATTGGACAAGTCCAATTAAACTGCTGTACTTTATGGCTCAAAGCTCCTATTGTAAAGGATACCACAACGGTAGCAAAAATTGAACTGTGCAGAAATGAATAGATTGACTTTGAAAATGAAAAATAAACAAGGTTCTGATTATTATAAAATTTGGGGGAGGTTTTATGACTGGATGGAACATTAAAAGATAAATAGTTATTAATACTTAGTTATTTGGGGGAAAGATGAGATAAGAAAATTGAATTAAAATATTGTTAGCCAGATGGGAAGATGAGAACTGAGGGTCGCACTATACGACACAAATTTACTTATTGATAAGAATTTAAACATATAGAATTTTGTGATATAGTTTATGTGATATATGGTAAGAAGTATTCTTTTTATTTTAGATATTTTAGATATGTATGACTGTAACTTGTTGCTTGTATCCTAAGATTTTTATTAATATTGATTGTTTCTTCATTGCTTACTTGACCCCTGTGACAATCATTAAGTGTTGTACCTCATGATTCTTGACAAATATCTATTTTCTTTTATGCACACTGAGAGCATCTGCACCAAGACAAATTCCTTGTGTGTCCAATCACGCTTGGCCAATAAAGAATTCTACATATTCATATATAGAACCTCTAGTAATTATATGATGATACTGCAATAATTAATTTAATGTAGAAATGGAAAATTTGAACTAAGATTGATGTATCAGAGAGTTTGATATTGTTTATACCGATGTAATGTAATCTTTTAGTGTAAGGTGGGGAAAAGATTGTTATTTTGAGGTTTTCCATTTGATAATGTTGTATAAGCTCTATAGAATGTTTTTTCCCCCTTTTTAATGGAAGAAAGATAAGCCTCCATTGAATGATTAATAGGAAAAGAAAAAAATTATATGTTTTATTCTAAGCATGGATTTAGTCTTTGTACTTATGTATTGCTTTTTATTTTATGTTGGAGAAAAATAAAATTTGTATTTGAAAAAAAAAAGTTAAACTGCACATGCAGCTTTGGGTGTCTTGCACGTCTGTGCAAAGCCCATAAAATCATCTGCTACAACATCCTTCCTGTCAACGACGACTTCAACTTCAACCACAACAACACACGAGCACACGACAGATGCAAACTCAAAGTAAACCGCTCCAAACTTGACTGCAGGAAATATGACTTTAGTAACCAAGTAGCTGATGCCTGGAACTCACTACCTGACTCTGTAGTATCATCTCCTCACCCCCAAAACTTTACCCTTAGACTGTCTATGGTTGACCTCTCCCGATTCCTAAGAGGTCAGTAAGGGGCGTGCATAAGTGCACCAGAGTGCCTTCCGTCCCCTGTCCTCATGTTTCTCTCTTACTAGGATCACAGTCAGTGTTCCCTCTAATTTTTTGGGGGGTGGGCGGAAAAGTATAGTGTCTGAGCGGCAGTCCCTTTGGGACTGGGTGGCACAGAAATAATAAATAAATAAATAAACAAACAAACAAACAAACAAACAAACAAACCAATAAAAAACCCACCCTGTTTTGCCTCAGAGAATTTCAAAATAAAATACTGTGCTGTGTGTCTATAACAGTGAGCTCATAATAGGGCAACTCTATCGATATATCAAAATGCCACTTAAATAGTTGAGCTAGTTTCAAACTAGATTTTGATTTTCTTTCTCTCTTCCTTACTCCCATTCTTTTTCTTTCTCTTTTCCTTCCTCTCTTTTTTCTATCTGTTTCTCTCTCTTCCTCTCTTCCTCTCTCTCTCCTTCCCTCTCTCTCTTTCCCTCTCGGCTTCTGGGCAGGTTTGGAAAACTCTGAGTTGATGGTGATTTTTAAGTGAGCGATTGCTCACTGCTCAGCTTAGAGGGAACTATGATCACAGTGTTATTTCTTTCTCTACCACCAATATGTACTTGACCAAATAAATAAATATAAATAAATAGATAAATAGATATAAATAGATAAATAGATTTTATTTATTTATTTATTTATTTATTTATTTATTTATTTATTTATTTATTTATTTATTTATTTATTTATTTATTTATTTATTTATTTAGTACAATACAAATTGAAAGTTACAGAGAATAAAAATATGTAGCAGTAAATATCAGGGAAAGGATAGAAGAAAAGATATGAGAATAGAATACGTCAATGAAGAGTAGAGGAAAGGATATATGAATGGGAGGAAAGATATATAAAATATAGGAGAGACAATTGGACAGGGGATGGAAGGCACACTAGTGCACTTATGCTCGCCCCTTAGATAGATAGATAGATAGATAGATAGATAGATAGATGATCGATCGATAGATGATAGATAGATAGATAGATAGATAGATAGATGATAGATAGATAGATAGATAGATAGATAGATAGATAGATAGATAGATAGATAGATAGATAGATAGATTCAAGGGTGGTTGGATTTTGTTCACTTGTGGCGATATAAGGATGCTGGGTTAACTCCTCTTTTGACGCCGGCCCTGGATTCTGCCGTTCCTTATCTGACATAGAGATCCTCCACCCCTCCAAGGAAATGCTTTTCTTTTTCGTCCTCCAGAAAGGGAGACAACAAACCCCACAGCTCTTTGGGGTTCCGTCTCCGAATTATGACAGGAGACCCGAAAGGAATCTTTTTACGAAATGTCCAGAGGTTCAACTTCCAGGAACTGAAAATCCAGACGGCTTCGATGCTGGGTGATGGTTTTTCCTGTTAGGTGTCTGAGTCATGCTGTGAACTTTCTTCTCGAAATGAGGAAAGGGGCAAAGAAAGGGGAGAAATGAAACTGAGTGGCCCTCAAAATGCAGTGGCGGTTGCAGCTGGTACGGCCCAATCTTTCTCTCTATTTATTTTATTTATTTATTTATTTTGTCCAATACACAATGAGGGTTTTAGTGGGTATATATCTATATACACATAGTAAAATACATGGTGAAGGTTATAGAGGAGATACTCATAGGAAAATATATCTAAGAAAGAAGAGAAGATAAAGGAATAGAACATATCAATGAAAGAATAGAAGAAGAAATATAGGAATAGAAGAAAGATATAGGAGATATAGGAGAGCAATAGGACAGGGGACGGAAGGCACTCTAGTGCACTTGTACTCGCCCCTTACTGACCTGTTAGGAATCTGGATAGGTCAACCGTAGATAATCTAAGGGTAAAGTGTTGGGGGTTTGGGGATGACACTATGGAGTCCAGTAATGAGTTCCACACTCGGTTACAAGTCATATTTTTTACAGTGAAGTTCGGAGCGGTTAATATTAAGTTTAAATCTATTGTGTGCTCTTGTGTTGTTGTGGTTGAAGCTGAAGTAGTCGCCGACAGACAGGACGTTGCAACATATGATCTTGTGGGCAATACTTAGATCTTGTTTAAGGCGTCTTAGTTCTAGGCTTTCTAGGCCTAGGATTGAAAGTCTAGTCTTGTAGGGAATTCTATTTCGAGTGGAGGAGTGAAGGACTCTTCTGGTGAAGTATCTTTGGACATTTTCAAGGGTGTTAATGTCTGAGATGCGATATGGGTTCCAAACAGATGAGCTGTATTCGAGGATGGGTCTGGCGAAAGTTTTGTAAGCTCTGGTCAGTAGTGAGAGATTGCCAGAGCAGAAGCTACGTAGGATTAGGTTTGCATCCACCCACCCATCCATCCACCCACCTACCCACCCGCAAGTACATCAATGATCTTTGCGATTACATCACAAGCTACTGTGTCCTCTTCGCCGACGATGTAAAACTCTTCAACACCACCGATAACACAACTACTCTCCCAAAAGACCTGAACTCTGTTTCTGATTGGGCTAACACATGGCAACTCCAAATCTCAACCAGCAAATGCTCTGTCCTACACATTGGGAAGAAGAATCTGAACTCCAAATACGAACTGAATAATCAAATTATCACAGACAACCCCCGCTCGGTTTTATTCTATTCTATTCTGCTTAAATATTCTATGCTATGCTATGCTATACATCTTATTCTGTTCTATCCTATTCCTGTTCTATTCTACTCTACTCTATGTCTTAGTTTATTCTGCTTCAACATCCCATCCTATCCTATTTTCTGTTCTGTTCTAATTCCAGCATAGAAATAATCTTGCATCGATCTTGGGCGCAAAATTACAGTTTCTCTAACAGATCCCCAAGTTTGCAACACCAATTTCGTTTAATTCTTCAATACTGCCAGTATTTTCAATTTTACTTCTGTTCAGACCGGAACGGTCCATTTTCGGTCCCGTGAATAAATCGTGCTGGAATATCCCCCTTTTATGATGTGTTTTTTCCTTCCCGTGATGGAAATAATTTATTTGTAGCCGGAGAGCAAACGAGAAAAGAGGAGGCCTGAATCACCCCTGCATTTTCCAGCCTTCCATTTTTGTGAAATGAAAGTTAGCTCTTAAAAATATCCCCAATGAGGTTGCAAAGTTGGCGGCGGGTTCAAAATCAGCCAGCAAAAAAAACAAAAACAAATCAGTTTTGCTAATTTTCTCCTTCTTGACAATTTGCAGAAAAAGACAGGACGATTTATCAGGCTGCTTCACTCCTCCACTCGAGACAGAATTCCCTACGAGACTGGACTTTCAATCCTGGGCCTAGAAAGTTTAGAACTAAGACGCTTTAAACATAATCTAAGTATTGCCCACAAGATCATATGTTGCAACGTCCTGCCTGTCGGTGACTACTTCAGCTTCAACCACAACAACACAAGAGCACACAACAGATTTAAACTTAATATTAACCGCTCCAAACTTGACTGTAAAAAATATGACTTCAGTAACCGAGTTGTCGAAGCGTGGAACTCATTACCGGACTCCATAGTGTCATCCCCAAACCCCCAACACTTTACCCTTAGATTATCCACGGTTGAACTATCCAGATTCCTAAGAGGTCAGTAAGGGGCGAGTACAAGTGCACTAGAGTGCCTTCCGTTCCCTGTCCTATTGCTCTCCTATACCTTTCTTCTATTCATATAGTCCTTCTATTCTTTCATTGATATGTTCTATTAGTATATCTTCTCTTCTATTCTTCCTTAGATATATTTTACTATGAGTATCTCCTCTATAATCTTCATCATGTATTTTACTATGTGTATACCCACTAAAACCCTTATTGTGTATTGGACAAAATCAATTAATGAATGAATCAATCAATCCTTGCCCGTGATTAAATATAGGAATAGAAGAAAGGTATAGGAGATATAGGAGAGCAATAGGACAGGGGACGGAAGGCACTCTAGTGCACTTGTACTCGCCCCTTACTGACCTCTTAGGAATCTGGAGAGGTCAACCATAGATAATCCAAGGGTAAATTGTTGGGGGTTTGGGGATGACACTATGGAGTCCGGCAATGAGTTCCACACTTCGACAACTCGGTTACTTGGTATTGCACTCTACCCACTGCGCCACCTCTTGTCATAAGTGTGAAAAATGCTTTTTTCTAGGGCCGTTGTAACTTTGAACAGTCGCTAAAAGGAACTGTGGTAAGCTAAAGGACTCCCTGGATAAGGGGTTGGACTAGAAGACCTCCAAGGTCCCCTAAGCCACAAAGCTTCCTTCTGCGCTTTCAAATTACGGCACGCAACAAGCCACAGCCGGTGGGAACCGCTCGCGCACGAGGGGTGCACTTTTGCCGGCTGCCTTGTGCAAGAGAAGATTTAGGGAAGTTGAGCCTGCACATCTGCTTTCTTTTTGCTGCTGTTTATCTAATGATTTAGGAAGTTTGCGTAAACTTTTGAGAAAGTCCTTTCCTGGGAACCCTCTTGAAAAAAATCATATTTCTCCCTCATAAAGCACCAAAATAAAAGTCTCGTAGGAGGAGACGGATCAATAAAAAGATGAATAAAAGGCGAATAAGCAAATTTGGCTTCAAATTAAAAGGCAGGAAAAGGAGGAACTATCTTGGTAAATTAAGCTAATGGCGGTTAATTTTTTTTGGGGGGGGGGGAGAATTGTTTGAAATTAATTGGTAGATATTCCAGAAGACAAAATTAGATTATTTTTTTTAAGAAGCACAATAATTTTATGAAAATATGCCTGGAATAAATTGCTTTATATATTAAGAATATACGGATGATTGATTGAAAATTGTATAAGATTATATTTTATATTTAATCAGATTATATTTAATCGATTTCTGTGCAAGAGGATGTGATTAAAAATGACAATTACAAGTTGTAGTGATGGGTGTCAATAGTAGAGAGAGAGAGAGAGAGAGAGAGAGATAGAAGACAACGAATCGGTGGAACAGCTTGCCACTAGATGTTGTGAACTGTCCATTACTGGAGGCTTGAGTGAATCCTGCAGTTGCTATATTAGTGACACGGTTGTTAAGTGAATCCACCTGCCTCTTTAACGTTGCTTGTGGGAAGGTTGTGAAATGGGGGAGTGTCATGTGACCCTGAGATGGTGCCACCGTTGTTAAGTCCATGCTAGCTGCCCCGTTTTCAAGTTTTTGATCAACGGTCGTAAGCGGCATTCTTGGGGGCCGTTGGGACTTTGGACGGTCACTAAACGGCCTGTGATGAGGTCAGTTGCAAATAAAAGCTCCGATGTCTTTTATCTGACATTCAATCACCCGCAGACATCTCCCTCCCTGGGAGGAGGCCCGGTGCCTCTCTGGATGAGTCAGCCCCCTTTTGGCTTGTCCTCCTCTTAAAATTTCGCAGCGATGACCAAACAGGTGACTCACAGAGAGCAGCACCCAGGGAGGAGGTTGGGATGCACCCAAACACCCTGAAGCCAAAGACAAAAACACAACACAACAACAGGCGGGAAAGCCAAAGAGCAGCCCGGATTCCTTTATTTGGGGGAAGGGTCTCCTTATCCAGGGAAAAATTGGGGAAGAACTCTCTCTCCTACAGGTGAAAAGATAGATTAGATAAGTAAGTAAGTAAGTAAGTAAGTAAGTAAGTAAGTACGGAAGGAAGGAAGGAAGGAAGGAAGGAAGGAAAGAAGGAAGGAAGGAAAGAAGGAAGGAAAGAAAAAGAAGGAAAGAAAGAAGGAAGGAAAGAAAGAAAGAAGGAAGGAAGGAAAGAAAGAAAGAAGGAAGGAAGGAAGGAAGGAAAGAAAGAAAGAAATGGTAAGTCATCCATTTACGCTTTAGGGGAGATAGGAAAGAAAGAAAGAAAAAAAGAAGGAAGGAAGGAAAGAAAGAAAGAAAGAAATTGTAAGTTGTCCAGCTACCTTTTAAGGGAGATACAAGGGAGAGAGAGAGAGAGAGAAAGAAAGAAAGAAAGAAAGAAAGGAGGGAGGGAGGAATATAGACAAAGGAGATAGAAAAAGAAAGAGGAAGGAAGGAAGGAAGGGAAAAAGAAAGAAAGAAAGATAAAGACAGTAGGTAGGAAGGAAAGAAAGAATGAGAGGTAAAAAGAAAGGAAGAGAAAAAAGAGATTAAAAAAAGAGAAAGCAAGGAAGAGAAAAAATGCAGAAAAAGGGAATGAAAATAGAGAAAAGGAGCCTTTCAATTTCTTCCCCAGCCAACACAAATGCATTTCTCATATTCACCCTCACTTTACCCTTCCATAAACCCCCAACAGCTGAACCTCTTTCTATTATGATGCAGATTCTTGCCTAACCCTCCAAGCACAAATCACCATTGCATTTTCTTCCTCCTCCTGCAAAAGGCCCACGAGTCATGACACTAGACGCAGGGTTTCCCAACCTTGGCCACTTGAAGATATCTGGACTTCAACTCCCAGAATTCCCCAGCCAGCTGGGAAATTCTGGGAGTTGAAGTCCAGATACTGTATCTTCAAATGGCCAAGGTTGGGAAACCCTGCACTAGAGAGCTCTCTGCCCTTCTGCTTCTGTTTTTCACAACACAACACCACACCACACCACACCACACCCCTCCCACACACACATAGACATTTGTACAATGGGGCGCTTGGCCCTCCCTGTGAAAGAAGCTCGCTTCTCTTTCTTCTGCGCACTTCTCCTTCTCAGCGTTGATGCTGGGCTGAGCCCAAAAGACACAACCACATCCAGCGGTTATTTTCCAAATGATCAAACAGGTCCCCATTTCTCTTTTCCATTGGGCGTTGTGTTGCTTTTCTTCTCTTTTCACTTTGCTTTGGGACGTTGTGGGTCCCTCAAGTCTACATCTTGTCTCCAGCAGTGGCAATCGTGTTTGGAAAAGCCAGATCTCCTTCCTTCCTTTTCTTTTTCTTTCCTTCTTTCTTTCCTTTATTTCTTCCTTCCTTCTTTCTTTCCTTCTTTCTTTCTTTCCTTCCATTCTTCCTTCCTTCCTTTTCTTTTTCTTTCCTTCCTTCCTTTTCTTCTTTCCTTCTTCCTTTCCTTTTTTCCTTCCTTCTTTCTTTCTTTTCTTCCTTCCTTTTATTTTCTTCTTTCCTTCTTTCTTTCCTTCCTTCCTTCCTTCTTTCTTTCCTCCCCTATCTTTCCTTCTTTCCTTCCTTCCATCCTTCCATCCTTCCATCCTTCCTTCCTTCCTTTCTTTCTTTCTTTCCTTCCTTCCTTTTCTTTCCTTCCATCCTTCCCTCCCCTCCGTATCTTCCTCTCTCGCTGCACATGATGATCTTATTAGGATTGGTACAACTGATAATTCACCCAGGATTAAAAAGATTTTAAAAGGTCATTTATCTAAAAACCTAGAATCAGAAGGAGTCCAGTAACACCTTTTCTCACAAACATTTTTTAAATTAAAGGCATCAGCTCGAAGAAAGCTTACACCTTTCCCGAAAACGTGTTGAATAGAGCAAATTTTATCTGTCAAAATTAAAAAACAAACATTTCATGTTGTCAAGCACAAACACAAGGTTTTAGTTTTCTTCCCAAAATGCCTGAGTTTTGCTCCTGTAAGCAAGGAAGAAAAAAGAAAGAGAGAGAGATGGGAGAAGAGAGAGTGAAAGGGCCAGAAAAGAAAGTAGGAGAAGAAAAAAAGGAAAAGAGAAAGAAAAATAAAGAAAAAAAGAAAGAAGAGAGAGAAGAGGAGAAAAAGAAAGGAAAAGGGAGAGAGGAAAAAGAAAGAAAGAAAGAAAGAAAGAAAGAGAAGGAGGGAGGCAGAGAAAGAAAGGAAAGAAAGAAAAAAGAAAGGGAAAGGAAAAGGGAGAAAGAGGAAAGTAAGAAAGAAAAAGAGAGAGAGAGAGAAAGGGAGAAAAGAAAGAAAGGAAAAAGGAAAGAAAAGGGAGAGAGGGAAAAGAAAGAAAGAAAGAAAGAGAGGGAGGGAAGAAAGGAAGGAAGGAAAGAAAGATAGGAAAAAGAAACGGATAGGAAAAGGGAGAGAGGGGAAAGAAAGTAAGAAAGAAAGAAAGAGGGAGAGAAAGAAAAGAAAGAAAGGAAAAAGAAAAGAAAAGAAAAAGGGGAAGAGGGGAAAGAAAGAAAAGGAGAGAGAGAGAGAGCAAAGTAGAGAAAGAAAGGAAGCAAAGAAAGGAAAGGGAAGGAAAGAAAGGAAGGAAGGAAAGAAAGAAAGAAAAGAGAGAAGGCATCTACTTATTAACATCTGGCTACATCATCCCAAATGCCTAATAAACCTGCTGAATAAGGCATATTTTGGCCTCTGGGAAGAAAACATAATAGATACTTTGCCTGGCCGCCTAAGAGAAAAATTCCAGAAACCGGGAACGCTGTGTCTCTTCCTTTCCCAGGCTAAAGTGACTCCAAACTAGGAAACACCAAAGAAATCTCCCCATCGCCCCCCCCCCCCATATAAAAACCAAAGCAGCTCAGAAAAATTATTGCCTTGTGCGTAACCCGCATGAAACGAAAGCCAAACCATCGCCCAGGCCTCACCGTGACGTTTCAAGGGTAGACTGCTCTTGAACGCGGAGCTTGACCACTTCACATTTATGTTGCTCCTTGAAAGCAGCGTTTTTCCAAAACTGGCACCTTCACCAGTGGCCTTCCACTAAAGACCTGCTGGGTGACGAAACCCCTGCAGGTAGCGTCCGTCCGTGACCCCTGACCCCTCCCCTGAGCCCCCTCCCCTCCCTGCCCCTTATCAAAACCGGAGAAAGAATGAAAGAGTGAAACCGCAAATAAACCTAAACTTTGTGAAAGTTTGTCTTTCCAACAGGGAGGCGATAAGGATCTCGGTTCCCTCTGATTAAATCAAGGCTTCCACACGTATTAACACACCTGATCAAAGGCAGTGACATGGGGGTGGGGGTGGGGGTGGGGAGAGGATGGAAATGGGAGGGGGGTGCACCCCAATTGGAATTCATCCAATGCAGAAACCCAACAACGTCAAACCACGTCAAAGACCTTGCAAGAGGTGGTTTATTTAAAAAAATTAAATTAAAAAAGAATGGATTCCCCCACCACCACCCCGAGCAGGAAAACGGGGCGCAAACGTATGACTTTAAAAAATAATAAATAAATAAATAAATAAGGTTTCGGGGGCCTTGGCGGTCTCTGAGCTTTGCAGACAGACCTCTCATGGCAAAGCTCGGTAATATAGTCAGTGCTAGAAGGGAGAAGGGTTTGCTGAAAGGAGGAGGAGGGGGAGAATTGTAGGGTCCTTGGTGCTCTGGGAGCTTACTTGTTTTCTTTCTTTCTTTCCTTTCTTTCTTTCTTTCTTTCTTTCTTTCTTTCTTTCTTTCTTTCCCCACTGGGACTTGAACATATATATACTGGTATATATAATCTCTCTCTCTCTCTCTCTCTCTCTCCTCTCTCTCTCTCTCTCTCTCTCTCTCTCTCTCTATCTATCTATCTATCTATCTATCTATCTGGATTTCTAGGACGCCCTTCTCCAAATTTATTTATTTTTTCCAATAACTTTTATTCAATTTTTAAAAATAATAACGAGACATACACAAACAAAGGTAAATTACATATTTACATTTTACATTTCTGTGTCTTCGAGATGCGATCTTTATGCATTCATGTCGGTGTATTGCTTTTATTAATTTACAATTACATTGATATTTGCGATTTTATGTGATTGTTTTTGAGCCAATGATAGAATTTTCCCCGCACGGTAAAGAATTCTGTCTCTTGACAGGCCTGTCATTCTAGGGGAAACCAACTCATGGCTGCACAATCCCACATTATTATTATTTGATCGCCAGGTTCTCTGTTGTTTTCTTGCAGACATTTCATGACCAAACTAGGTGACATCATCCATGCTAGAAGGAACTGAGCAAAGGCTACTTCCCTCTAGGGCAGATGATGTTACCTAGTTGGGTTATGAAAGGTCAGCAAAAAAAGTCCCTAAGCTCAAAGAACCCCAAGAACCCCACAGAACTACTACTCCTCTTCCTCCTCCTCCTCTTCCTCCTCCTCCCCTTCTTCCTCCTCCTCCTTTTCTTCTTCCTCCTCCTCCTTTTCCTTTTCTTCCTCCTCCTCCTCCTCCTCCTCTTCCTCCTCCTCTTCCTCCTCCTCTTCCTCTCCTCCTCTTCCTCCTCTCTTCCTCCTCCTTTTCCTCTTCTTCCTTCTCCTCTTCCTCCTCCTCCTCTCCTCCTTTTACTCTTCTTCCTTCTCTTCCTCCTCCTGCTCTTCCTCCTCTTCCTCTTCTTCCTTCTCCTCTTCCTCCTCCTCCCCTCCTCCTCTTCCTCCTCTCCTTCTCCTCCTTTTCCTCTTCTTCCTTCTCCTCTTCCTCCTCCTCCTTCTCTCTGCAAACACTACTCCATTCTAGCACTGATGATGTTCCCTACTTGGGTCATGAAACGTCCACAAGAAAATTACCAACGAGCGCCCCAAGGACCCCGAAATCCTCTTCCTCCTCCTGCCCCACCGCCCCTTTTTCCTTCTAGCAGTGATGACATTACCTAGGTGGGTCACGAAACGTCTACAAGAACACAAACTAAAGGCAAGGGAGCACCATGTCGAACTCTCCAACCACAAAAAAGTCTTTTGTGCGCCTGCTGATTAAATCCAGGCCTCAGTATTTTGTATTTTAAATCTGGAAAATGTGTCCCTTCCACCTTCCAGATATCAAGTTAATAAGTCAACAAAGCGATTTTAATAGAAGCGGAGACGTTTCTTGCTGCGCTCGGAACAAAAGGATTTAAAACACAAACAGTAATGTAAACAAACCATGGTTAAAAATAAAAAAATTAAAACCCAGAATGTCTAGTTTTGAAAGGCCCACAAAATCATGGGTTTTTTCAAAAAAAATTCTTCCATACAAACTTTTAAAATACCTTGTAAAATACCTTCTATTCACATTACAATAGAAACAGTATTTCATTAGTCAGTCATATATAATCCAAAGATAAATTTGAAATTCCAAACTATTTACTTTCGGTAGGTATCAGCTTTAACTTTCTGGGAGCCTTCGGAGAAGGGCGGCATACAAATCTAATAAATAAATGAATAATAATAATAATAATAATAACTTTGAATGCACAAAAAAAATAAAAAATCATGTTTGTGCATTCAAAGATAAAGTTCTTTTTCCCCCCCAAAGAAAAGAAATTACAGGGGTTTGTGCAAATACAGCTATGCAGGGGTCAAAGTAAGAAATGTTTTGTGGGGGGGTGGGGGTTTGCATGGAAGGAACATCGTTCCTTGCACACAGAAAAGGTGCAATCGTTTTAATTTAGTGCAAATCCCTGTGCAAAAGTGACAAGGATGCACAAAATCCCACACACACCTGCAGACCCACAAACCTCCATCTAAAAACCTCAACAAACGCAGCCCCGGATTTGTTCATCCAAATTGTTTATGGATAGGCATGATTATTATTATTATTTTTTAAACTGTTTTCATTGTTGGTTTTATATTTAAATGCATTATTCGCGTTTGGCTGTCAGCCGCCCAGAGTCCTTTGGAAGTTGGGCGGCGTATAAATCCAAATCAATCAATTAATCAATGAATGCAAACCATGCACGGTCACTCCAGGCGCATAGGATTTGGCGCAAAGCCGTTTTTTTGCGCTCTTGGTGTCCGCTGCAAAGTGAGGGGCACGGAGCAGGAGGAAGGGGGGCGTCACGGACCCCCCTTCTCTGCAACCCCCCCAGCTTTCTTTACCCTGCCCCCCTTTTCCAAGCAATTGGGGTGGGATGGATGACCCACCTCCTCCTTGGAAGTAGCGCTCCGTTGGGAGAAGGGGACACGACCTGCTGGAAGGGAGGCGTGGGTGCCCTCTCCCTCTTCCTCCTCCTCTTCCTTCTCCTTTTCTCCTTCTCCTCTTCCTCCTCCTCCTTCTATGACCCTCCCCGAGGACTACAAATCCCATCATCCTGGGCAATGCTAACCAACCCGACCAGTAGTAGTATCCGATGCACTGCTTTGCTTCTGCCCGGTTGGATGGCACTTGCTGCGCGCGGGGGGGGGGGAGCCAAGGGGGCTCGGAGACCTGTGAAGGCGAGTCGGGGGTCGCTTGGGTGGGGCCCCGCTGCCCTGTCCCTCATCTCCAGCCCCCCCACAAACGGACGATGCCGACTTATGGGGAGGGCAGGCAGGAAAGAGGAACGGGTGGGTGGGGGCGGTAAGTAAGTGCAGAAGGAGACCCCCACCCTCAATTCCTCAGATCAGCCTCCAGACCCCCAAACCCCCCAACCCCTCCCCCCAGACAGAGCAGCCAACTTATGGGGCAGGCCAGGAAGGCAGGAAAGAGGAAAGGGCGAGGGGCTTCCAAAGGATAGGACCGAGGGAGAGACCCCCCCTCAATTCCATCTCTCCCCCCTCAAACAGACAAGGCCCGCTTTATGGGAGGGGAAGGGAAGGCCGGGAAGGGAGAAAGGGAGGGCGGCGAGCTTCCAAGGATCGGGCCCGAGAGCGAAGGAGGGGGTGGGCGAGGCGCCTAGACGGGAGACCCCCGCCCCCTTCCTCAATTCCAACCTCCACCCCCCCCCTCAAGACACACCAGCCAACGTATGTGGACGGGAAGGCAGGAAAAGGGCGGTGGGCTTCCAAAGGACGGAACCGGGAGCCAGGTGGGGCAGCCGAGACCCGAGACCCAATTCCACCACTGCCACCCCAAAAAGAACTCCGTTGTATGGGATGGGAAGGCAGGAAAGAGCCAATTGTGTGTGTGTGTGGGGGGGGGGGGGCTTCGAGGATGGGAGTTGGAGCGAGGAGGGAGAAGTCCGGGGGGTCCTAGAATGGAAGCCCCCCGCCCCCTCCCTCAATTCCACACACACGGCGGTGCTGTTTGATGGGACGTGAAGGCAGGAGGGAGACAGGAGGGACGGGCTTCCAAAAATGGGAGGTGGGGAGCCGGGGGGAGTAGACCCAGATGGAGACCCCCTCCCCCTCCCTCAATTCCACCCCACCCCCCAAAAAACTCCCCCAAGGCGATGCCGTTTGAGGGGACTGGACGGTAGGAGGGAGACAAGAGGGGCTGCCTTCCAAAGGTGGGCGGGAGCGAGAGGGGGGCAGCTGGGGGGCTCGGACGCAGATGGAGATCCCCTCCCACTCACTCAATTCCACCCTCACCCCCAAAAAGACCCCTGTAAGGCGGTGCCGTTTGATGGGATGGGGAGGCAGGAGGGAGACAAGAAGGGCTGCCTTCCAAAAATGGGAGGGGGGCAGCCAGGGGCGGGGGCGCAGACGCAGATGGAGACCCCCCCCTCCCTCAATTCCACCTCCGTCAAACACCCCCCCCCCAGGCGATGCCGTTTGATGGGACGGGAAGGCAGGAGGAGGGAAGAGGGGGCTGCCTTCCAAAGATGGGAGGGGGAGAGGGGGCGGTCAACGGGGGGGGCGGCGGACCCAGATGGAGACCCCCTCCCATTCCCTCAATTCCACCCCTCCGCCAACTCCCCCCCCCCCCAGGCGGTGCCGTTTGACGGGACGGGGAGGCGGCGGGGAGAGAAGCAGCGCTGCCTCAAAGGTGGGAGCGAAAGAAGAGGGGGGGCACGGCAGCCGGGGGGGGCGGACCCCGATGAAGACTCCCGCTCCAGTTCCAGCCCCCGCTGAACGCGCCCCGGCCGGGACCCACCGCGCTTCTCCGTGGCCGTCGCTCCTGAGAGCCGGGACCGAGCCGCTCCGACGGAACCGGGACCGGACCGCAGCGAGGGGGCCGCCGCCGTCGAGCCGAAACCGGCCGGGCCAGCCCGGAGCTTCCGCGGGGAGGAGTCGCTCCGGACCGCCCTCCCCGACGAGGACGGGCCGAGCGGCAGGTGCCTCCCTTCCGGGCCGGGCGGTGCCGTTGCGGCGGAGCGCAGCTGGGGAGAGCGAGCGGGCCGGGGCTGCGGGGCGTCCCCGGCTGAGGCTGCGGACCCACGGAACCCGGATCTCTGCAAAAGAATTAATCGGACTTAGACCGGGATTTCCCCTCGACCGAGAATATCTGGAAGAGTTTCTCTGGCACTTGGTGGACTTTAAGAGGGGTGGACTACAAGTCCCAGAATCCCCCACTGGGCAAGCTTTGAGATGGGTGGGATTTAATTCCCAGAATCCCCCACCCTGCATGCTTTGAAATGGATGGAATTCCACTTCCAGAATCCCCCACCCTGCATGCTTTGAGATGTTGCTCTTATGCAGCACTTAATCCCCCTGATTGATGTGGTTGATAAATCCATAAATCCATCAAAATTGACATTTGATATTCCCGCCCCTAAAATAGCACCGGTGGGACCCAAATATTAGGAGGAGCAGAAGACCTCAATTGCCACAAAACTTTCATTATTTGTTATTTATTTGTCTGGATTTATTTATTTATAGCCTGCCTTTCTGGTTTCATTTTTTTAAAAAGATGGCAGAAATGCGGGACTAGAACTCCCCGTCTCCTGGTGATTGGTCCAAAGTCACCCAGTCGCCTTTCATGCTAAGGCGGGACTAGAACTCCCCGTCTCCTGGTGATTGGTCCAAAGTCACCCAGTCGCCTTTCATGCTAAGGCGGGACTAGAACTCCCCGTCTCTTGGTGATTGGTCCAAAGTAACTCAGCTGTCTTTCATGCTAAGGTGGGACTAGAACTCATCGTCTCCTGGTGATTGGCCCAAAGTCACCTGGCAGAATCTTGATCCAAATGTAGGTTTGTCACTAAACTGCCATGAACCGTAAGCGTTTGGCTTTAACCAAGATTCCTTCTCTGAGCGAGGGATGGGCTAGATGGCCTCTGGGTTGCCTCCCAGCTTTAGGCATGGGCAGCAGTGACAGCTAGTCCGCCTCTTGGGGTCTCAAGTAGAGCCCAACATTTGTGTTGCTAAGCAAGATATTTGCCCCATTTTATGACCATTCTTCATTAAGCAAATTGCGGTGGTTGTTCACAAGAAACACAGTTATTAAAACCTGGCTTCTCAATTGATTTTTACTAATGTATGAGCAGAGTAATCCTTGTTTACCAAGATTGTGCAGACACAGAAAACATTTAGATTGAGATCAATGGTGAATAACTGGTCAGCCCCACACAGACAGACTCACTTGAATTCAAGTTTCTTTGAGAAAAAAAAAACATCTTCAGATAAACAGTCTACAGTCATGCACGTACTAAGTCAGAACAACAATCCAAATATTACCAAGTACACAGTCTTTCTTAGCAGTTGTCTTTGTCATAATTAGCAAAGGAATCAAGCCTAAACACATGTTAGCTGTAATACATGCCTACGATACAGAGAGATTGCAGAGCTATTGCAGAGCTACAAACAGTGAGTAGCCAGACAAAGAGAAACAAAGAGAAAACTCCAGAGGAATAAGCTATGGACTCTAGCTCCCTCTTGTGGCAGTCTGCAACACTTGCAGCCAATATATTGCCAACCCAACAGTAGTCGACAGAGTACTGTACTAACAACTTTGCTGGTCGGGTCGCAAAACAGGATCAGGTGACCCCAGGACACTGCAACGGTCATAAATATATGCCGGTGGCCAAGTGTCCAAATTTTAAATCGTGTGACCAGGGGGATGCTCCAATAGTTGTTTAGTATGAAATTCACTGTTCCCCCCCCCAGCGTTGTCGTAACTTGGAACGGTCAGTAAACAAGGACTGGCTGTAAAAGAGAAGGGGGAAATATCGGTTTCTTTTTCTCAAGGTAGAGGCCCCGGCAGGGGAAACCCAAAAAGTTCACCCTTGGCTAGTCACCCTGGTTGCCCAGGAAGTGGCTGGCATGGAAGGACAATGTGGGTGTGTGATTTCCACAACGGAGATCACACTTCCTGGATGCGATTAAACGGGCTGCTCACTTTTGCCTGCAAAAGGATCAAAGTCGGTTCAACCCAGGGGTAGGCAAAGTTGGCTCTTCTATGACATGTGGACTTCAACTCCCAGAATTCCTGAGCTAGCATGATTGGCTCAAGGATTCTGGGAGTTGAAGTCCACTAGTCATAGAAGAGCCAACTTTGCCTACCGCTGGACTCCAACCGATCTTGACCTTGACAGCCCCTGAATCAGTGGGCGGAGTTGGAAAAGGGAATGACAAAACATTGTCTGAAGTAGTGTAGCGCTTCCTGCCTAAGCAGAGGGTTGGACTAGAAGACCTCCAAGGTCCCTTCAAACTGTTGTCGGTCAGGTGTAAATCTGCCACTTTGGTTCTTGGGATGGAAACCAGTTTAAGCCCCAGGAAAAGAAACTGTCGGTGCTGCGGTCGAGACGGAGGAAATGGAGCCCCGAAGTAGAACGAGATGAGGAAACGAAAGAATCGGGGGGACTTCTTCGTGGTGACGCTTCTGGGAGGGCTGGTGGGAGGAATATGGGGCTGCCAACATTTACTTAGTAGATTGTAATCCTGACTTTGTTAGGTAGCTGAAGAGTGGGATGAAGATGCCCAGAACTCCTTCCTCCTCCTCTTCCTCTCCCCTCCAACATCAACCCTGGGGTGACTTGATCGAAGGGTATAAAATCCTGCATGGGAGAGAAAAGGTGGATAGAGAAAAATCCTTTTCTCTATCCCACAATACTGGGATGAGGGGCCCCTCCCTAAAGCTCAGAGGTAAGAAAGCGAGGACAAATCAAGGGAAATATTTCTTCACCCAGAGGGTCCTTGGTTGATGGGATTCCCTTCCAGAAGAGGTCGTGAGAGCTGTCAGCCTGGAGAGCTTCAAGGCAGGATTAGACAGATTCAGGGATGCCAAGTGTATCATAGGTGGTGATTGAAACAGATGTCCAAGTGCCGCCTCTATGTTGGTTGAGGCAGGCAGGGTTCCCTTGGGTCCCATTTCTTCGGGGTCAAGGGAAAGAGAGGGTCTTGCCTTCTCTTTCTACTCAAGATCCCCATGGACCATTGGTGGACACAGAATGCTGGACTTGATGGGCTTTGGCCTGATTCAGCAGGGCTCTTCTTAGGTTCTTATGTTCTAACCTTGTCAGGTGGGCTGGGCTAAAAGAAGGGGTTAGGCCCAAAGCCAAGAAAACCAGTTTTCTTTCTTTCTTTCTTTCTTTCTTTCTTTCTTTCTTTCTTTCTTTCTTTCTTTCTTTCTTTCTTTCTTTCTTTCTTTTATTAGATTTGTATGGTGCCCCATCCAAAGACTCGGAGCAGCTCACAACAGGAACACAAAATACAAATCCAATGATTAAAAAAGCATAACAGTTAAAAAAGCCCTTGATTAAAAACATTCATGCAACCCAAACAAACATGGTTAAGATGGGACTAGAACTCCCAGTCTCCTGGTGATTGGCCCAAAGTCACCCAACCAGCTTTCACGCCTAAGGCAAGACTGGGAGTTCTAGTCCCGCCTCTGGACATTTTCTAAAGTGTTTATGTCCGAAATGCGTTGTGGGTTCCAGACAGATGAGCTGTATTTTAAATCCTCTTTTAATCGACATCTTTGTAAATCTTTCACTCCTTCAACCAGCGTTTGTCATTTGTGTCTTCTTTTGGCAAAAAGTCCACATACAGTCTCACTCTCAGATATTGTTTTTAACAGAATAACAAGAGTTTGAAGGGATCTGTGAGGTCTTCTAGTCCAACCCTTGCTCAGGCAGGAAACCTTATAGTATAAGGCAGTGTTTCCCAACCTTGGCAACTTGGAGATATTTGGACCAACTCCCAGAATTCCCCAGCCAGCATTTGCTGGCTGGGGAATTCTGGGAGTTGAAGTCCAAATATCTCCAAGTTGCCAAGGTTGGGAAACACTGGTATAAGGCTTATACGATTTCAAAGAAGGACCAAGGGAGACATGATAGCAGTCTTCCAATATCTCAGAGGGTGCCACAAAGAAGAGGGAGTCAACCTGTTCTCCAAAGCTCCTGGGTGGAAATGAAATAAAAAGAGAAGTAACTTAGAACTAAGGAGAAAATTCCGGACAGTGAGAAGAAATTTACTCAAAGAGTTTTCCTCCAGAAGTTATAAATGCTGCCCTCACTGGAGGTTTTCAAAAATGGAATTCAGACCAATTCAGCCATTGGTCTGAATTGTTATAGGGTTTCCTGCTTGAGCAGGGGTTGGACTAGAAGACCTCCCAGGTCCCTAAAACTGTGTTATTCTGTTATTTTGTTATTCTGACGACAACCATTCGACTGTGAAATATGCGTAGGACTGAGACCATAATACAGGGGTGGACAAAAAAATGGAAACACCCTGCAGCTCTTCCGTGGAATCCAGATTTGTGAAGCTCCCTTCGAACAGTTTTTGTGGAAACTGGGTTCTGTACGTGTCTATTGAGCTCTGCAGTGATTTTAGGAGCTATGGTCTTGCGATCTGCTCTAACCATTCGCTTTAGAGTCCGACGGTCTCTCTCAGACAACTTCGACTTTCGACCAGACCTGTGCTTGGCTGAGGACGTTTTCTCTTCTCTTTCAAAAGCAGTCATTATTTGAAACGCCAAACATACCTCGGAGAGGGGCGGCATAGAAATCTAATATAATAATAATAATAATAATTATTATTATTATTATTATTATTATTATCATTATTATTATTATTCGGGCACTTTCTGTTACACTAGCGCCTGCCATTCAAGCACCAACAATTTGGCCTCTTTGAAAGTCTGAGAGGTCTTCCATTTCTAGAAGGTTATAACCCATTTCCTTAAATTTCTGTAAAAAAAAAAGGTAGTTTAAAAAAACGCATCAAATGACAGAATTAAAAAAAACATTAAAATATGTCAAGTTTTGATTGATTTGAACATGTTCAAACATTAGGATGCCAAAAAGTCAAGTGTTTCCATTGTTTTGTCCACCCCCTGTAATTAGCAATTAGCAAGAAAGAGAACTCCGGTATTTGGGGGCATGAAAGGGGAAGTGAAGGGAAGCTTTCTCTGAACCTATAAAGTGGTTGAATATGTGCATAAAAGGGAAAGTTTCAGGTTTCGTTATGACCGAACGGGCTAAAATATATGTCAGGAAGGAAAGAATCGGTGATAGCTAAGTGGCTGAGAATGAAATTAAAAAGCCACAGGTTGGTGAATGTCCCACATTACACTCCAAGTGGAAATTGCGGAAGAATCCAAGATCCGAGGGAACTCGGTTTCTGAGAAAACATTTGAACGGAGAAAGAGGAACATAAAACCATTAAATCACTGACATCTCTGGGGAAATATCTACAGACCCTTCGCATCCTGGATATCAGCCGCTCCGAGTCTCGGGAGAGGGTTGGCATACAAATCTAATAAATAATAATAATAATTATTATTTCAGCTTCTACCCACAAAAGGGCGCTACAAAGCACGGCACACCAGAACAACTGGAAACAAGGATGGTTTTTCCCCCCAGATGCCATCACTCTGCTAAACAACTCATTCCCTGACTATTGTCAAACTGTTCAGTAAGGGTGTGCATAATAAGGGTGTTGCAGAGCCAAGAGTGCAGTGATCCAATGTACACGCACACACATTCTGTTACACTCTCTTCTCTCCCTTTCTCCCTCTCTTCATTCTCTCCCTCTCTCCCCCTTTTCTTTCTCTTTCCCTCTTCTCTTTTTGTTTCTCCCTCTTTTCTCTCCCCCTCTCCTCACTCTCCCGCCTTTTCTCTCTCTTCTCTTTTTCTTCTCCCTCTCCTTCTTTGTTCTCTCCCTCTCCCCACTTTTCTCTCTCCCCCTTCTTTCCCATTCTTTCTCCCCCTCTAATCTCTCCCTCTCTTCTTTCTTTCCCTCCCTTTTCTTTCTCTCCTTCCCCTTCCTCTCCTTCTCTCCTCTTTTCTCTCCTTTCTCTTCCTCTTTTTCTCTCTCCCTCCTCCCTCTCCCCTTCTCTTTTCTCTCTCTTCACTCTCCCCCCTTTTCTCTCTCTTCTCTTTTTCTTCTCCCTCTCCTTCTTTGTTCTCTCTTCTTTCCCATTCTTTCTCCCCCTCTTCCTGACTCTCTCTCTCTCTCCCTTCTTTCTTTCCTTTCTTTCCCTCCCTTTTCTCTCCTTTTTTCTCTTCTTTCTCCCCCTCTCTTTTCTGTTTCTTCTCTCTCTCCCTCTCTTCTCTCCTTTCTCTCCCTCTCTTTTTCTCTCTCCCTCCTCCCTCTCCCTTTTCTCTCTCTTTCTCTCCCTCCTGCCTCTCTTTTCTCTGTCTCCACATATCACAGCAGGGGCTGGACTAGGGGATCTTCACAACGCTCCTTCCCTAACACGTGTTTGTTCGTGCTACTCTGACAGCATGACTACACCAGTGTTTCCCAACCGTGGCCCCTTGAAGACATCTGGAAATCAGCATTCGCTGGCTGGGGAATTCTGGGAGTTGAAGTCCAAATCTCTTCAAGTGGCCAAGGTCGGGAAACACTGGACTACACAACGATGAATGACACCGGCATGACAGATAACGATTGCGACACCCCCACAGAAACACCCGCCTCCACTCCGCCCTCGCCGCTGCCACGGCGGCAACTGCGGGGCCGTGGCCGCCGAGCGCCCCTTTTATAGCCTGCTCCGGGGAGGGGCGGGACCGTTCTCCCCCCGGCAGCCAATGGGAGAGGCTTTGCCGACGTTCCCGCTCGCCGTCCCCGGCCTGGGCCTCCGTCACGTGGGCGTTGCGCGCCTGCGCGGCTCCTCCCCTTTCTCTGTCGTCTGTTTCTTCCCCCGCCCGGCGAGGTTTTGCCGCCGCTGCTTCTCTCCGTCGTTGCCGCGGACGGTAAGCGAGGACGGTCGGACGGTCGGACGGTCGGGGAGAGGGGGCGCTGGATATGTGTGTGTGTGGGCTTCGGCTTCTTTTAGGCTGGGAGGGAGTCGCTCGCTCGGCGTGGAGGGCCAGGGGGTGGACTACACCTCCCATGCTCCCCAGCCGCGCCTGGCCGAGCCCCATGGGCTTTATAGTCCCCCCCACCTCCCGATTTTCCTCCCCTTCCAGGCCGGACAAGGTGGCTCGGGCAAAGGCCTCCCTCCCTCCCTCCGGCCAACTCACCCCCCCTGGCCGGCTTCCAGCTGCCCAAAGGGATCTCCCGGCCCCATCGTCCCCAGCGGGGGTCCCCCCCCTGTTTTTGGACGGAAAAGGAGGCCCAGGGGAGCCCAGGAGGAAGGAGCCAGTTCAGGAGGCGCGGAGGGGTGGGGGTCAAAAGGAGGACGCGCCCCTCACCCACCTTTTGGGGGTTCTCCTTTGGGTCCGCTCCAGGTCGGGGAGGGGGGTCCTGAAGAGAGAGGGGGGTCTCCTTTGGGTGCTCAGTCTAGCAGCTAGAGGGGGGAGGTCTCCCTGGTGGAACACGCTGGGAAGGGAGGAGGAAAAACTTGCTGACCCCTGGACTCCCAGGAGAGCCTGGGGGGGGGGGGGGTCCACTGGGAAGGTCTCAGCTGTTGAGCCGCAAAGATGGGACACACAGGGCTTCAAACTTGGCAACTTTCACACTTGGGGACTACGACGCCCAGAATTCCCCAGGCACAGTGGGGAGGGCAGGCAGGGAAGGGAAGGGAGGGAGGAATGGAGGGGAAAGAGGAAGGAAGGAGAAAGAGGGAAGAAAGAGAAAGAAGGGAGGAGGAAGAAAGAGGGAAGAAAGAAGGGAGAAAGGGAGAGGAGGAGGAAGAGAGAAAGAGAAAAAGAAAGAGAAAGAAAGAAAAGGAGGGAAGAAGTAAGGAAGGGGGAGGGATGGAGGGGAGAAGAAAGAGAGAGAAAGAGAAAGAAAGAAAAGGAGGGAAGAAGAAAGGAAGAGAGAGAGAGAGAGAAAAAAAGGGGGGAGGAGAAAGAAAGGAAGAATTCTGGGAGTTGAAGTCCACAAGTCTTAAAGTTTGGGGACCCCTGATTTCTGACCCCTTTGGGAGTGGGCCTCCCTTTGCACCAGGAGGAAGTTGGATTTTTTTTTGGGGGGGGGGTGTTGCTCCAATGCCTGCTTAGAAGGGGGCAACACACAGATTCCCTCCCCCCCACCCTCCGGGACAGCCAGAACCAGCTTGGGCCCAATTGTTCTGGGTGCAGAGCTTGTCTTTTACAAAGATGTATTTGTGTAGGTCAGGTGGGATCTCCAAACTTGGTCCCTTTAAAGCTTGTGGACTTCAACTCCCAGAATTCCCTAATCTGGCTGAGGGAATTCTGGGAACTGAAGTCTACAAGCTTTAAAATGGCCAAGTTTGGAGATCTTTGTTGTACGCCAGTTGAGGCTTTGATCTCTCGCAGGTCGAGACCAGGAGTCTCCAAACCTTGGCAACTTTAAAACTTTGTGGACTTCAACTCCCAGAATTCCTCAGCCAGCTTTGCCACGTGAGGAGTGCTGGGAGTTGAAGTCCATAAGTCTTAAAGTGGCCAAGGTTGGAGACGGTTGGGCTATACCAGGGGTAGGCAAAGTTGGCTCTTCTGTGACATGTGGACTTCAACTCCCAGAATTCCTCAGCTAGCATGATTGGCTCAGGAATAATTGAGTTGAAGTCCACAAGTCATAGAAGAGCCAACTTTGCCTACCCCTGGTCTATACTCACCAGGTAGAGGCCTTTCCCTAGCTGGACTCACCTGGTTCCACCTTCCCAGCCTAGTAAGTCTCGCCTCGAAAAAGAAACTTCATTCGTTCCGTGACCTGGTTCTTAAGTAGAAAAGTTTGTAAGAAGAAGCAATTTTTCCCATAGGAATCAACGTAAAAGAAAATAATGCGTGCAATTGGGGAAACCACAGGGAGGGTGGAGGCCCTGTTTCCTCCCAGGAGATTCCTAGAGAGACCCCATGGAGGCTTCTTCCCACCTTTTCCCTCCCTGTTTCCTCCCAGGAGATTCCAAGAGAGGCCCCACGGAGGCTTCTTCCCACCTTTTCCCACCCTGTTTCCTCCCAGGAGATTCCTAGAGAGGCCCCACAGAGGCTTCTCCCTGCCTTTTCCGGCCCTGTTTCCTCCCAGGAGATTCCTAGAGAGGTCCCACGGAAATTTCTCCCCACCTTTTCCGGCCCTGTTTCCTCCCAGGAGATTCCTAGAGAGGCCCCAGGGAAGCTTCTCCCCGCCTTTTCCGGCCCTGTTCCCTCCCGGAAAATTCCTAGAGAACCCCAACAGAGGCTTCTCCCCGCCTTTTCCAGCCCTGTATCCTCCCAGGAGATTCCTAGAGAGGCTCCACGGAAGCTTTCCCCCTCCTTTTCCGGCCCTGTTCCCTCCTGGGAGATTCCTAGAGAGGCCCCACAGAGGCTTCTCCCCATCTTTTCCGGTTGCAGTTTCGTAGACTTAGGTTTGTAAGTAGAAAATGGTTCTTGAGAAGAGGCAAAAAAAATATTGAACACCCGGTTCTTATCTAGAAAAGTTCATAAGTAGAGGCATTCTTAGGTAGAGGTCCCACTGTAGCTCTTCTATGCAGATAGTCCTCGACTTTTGACCAGGATTGGGCCTAATCTTGTCTTTGCTTAACAAAACAGCTGCTACGTGAGCTTTGCAAGATTTTATGAGCTTTCTCCCCGCAGCTGTTAAAGTGAATCCCAGGAGCTGTTAGCGACATGGTCATTAATTGCCCCCTTGATTTTGTTGGTCGGAAGGTCGCCAAAGGAGATGGCATGACTCCACATGCGACGGTCATAAACATGAGTCAATTGCGAAAACATCTGAATTTTAAATCGTGTGTCCATCAGCGGCTGCTGCAACAGTCGTTAAGTGTGAGAACCAGCCATAGGTCACTTTCCCCTCCAGTGCTATGTGAATGGTCACTAAACAAGGACTGCTTGTATATCCGGACGTATGGAGTGAATTTTCAGCTGCCTGTCATCCTTTGCCACCTCTTGAGGAAGTAAAATGAATCCCTTATCTCGTCCGTTCCCAGTTTGTGTCTCTTGTTAATGAATGAACAAAACTTGATTGCCAGGTCCAGGGATCGACTGCCAGGCTTCATGGTGGATTCATTCCAGGGAATTCCAGGCAGTGACTGGATTCCAGTGATATAAGTCCAATTGTGTTTAAAACCACCAGTCTCCTTGCTGGAAAGTTTGCTGAGTAAAATGCACTTTTATGACAATGGGGCTCTCCCCGCTGGTTATATTTTTAATATTATTTATGTATTTATTGTTTTATTTTTATTTTATATTTTATTTATCTTATGTTATATTTTATATTCTGTTTTATTTTATATTTTTATTATTTCATTTTATGTTTTAATATTTTATATTTTACTATTAAAATTATTTTATAAATATGTAAAATATTTTGTATTTTATTACTTTTCATGCCCTTTGTTGTAGTTTTTTTCTGTTGCTTTTTACATTTTCAATTTCTCTGGGTTCCTGCGCAGAGTTGTTATATTATTGTTATGTCAGTACAACACAGCAAACGAGATCACTATGCTGGATTTCGTATTTCATCACCAGTGGGGCGCTTCCCAAGCACCTAGAACTGCGTGATGCAGCAGCGAATTATGTTTGCCCATCCCAGTAAAGCGGCCTTTTGCAATTGACAGATGGAGATTTTGTCAATTCCGATGGTTTTCAAATGTCCGCTGAGATCCTTTGGCCCTGCGCCCAGCGTGCCAAGAACCACTGGGACCACTTTCACGGGCTTATGCCAGAGTCGTTGCAGCTCGATTTTTAGATCTTCGTATTTCACTAATTTCTCTAGCTGCTTCTCCTCAATTCTGCTGTCTCCTGGGATTGCGATGTCGATGATCCATTCTTTTCCTCCACAATCACAATGTCTGGTGTGTTATGCTTCACAATTCGGTCAGTCTGAAGTCCCATAGTAGTTTTGCTTGCTCATTTTCGACCACTTTTTCGGGCTTATGATCCCACCAGTTCTTTGCCACTGGAAAATGGTAGTTCCGGCACAAGTTCCACTGGATCATCTGTGCCACATCTGTTGTTGTTGTTGTTGTTATTATTATTATTATTACTATTATTAATTTGCATGCCGCCCTTCTCACTCCATAGGTAACGAGGTGGGTGTCTATATGGGTAGTTCTTGACTTACGACAATTCGTTTAATGACTGTTTGACGTTACAACAGCTCTGAAAAGAGTAGCTTAATAGAATAGAATTCTTTCTGGGCCAAGTGTGATTGGACACACAAGGAATTTGTCTTTGGTGTAGATGCTCTCAGTGTACCTAAAGGAAAATATACATTTGTCAAAAATCATAAGATGAAAAACACTTAATGATGGTCATAGGGATGAAATAAGCAGTCAGGAAACAAACAATATTAATAAAAATCTTAAGGATATAAGCAACAAGTGACAGTCATCCAGTCATAAGTGGGAGGAGATGGGTGATAGGAATGATGAGAAAAAGCTACTAGTAATAGTAGTGCAGCCTTAGTAAATAGTTTGACAGTGTGGAGGGAATTATTTGTTTAGCATTTGGGGAAAAAACCTGTTCTTGCGTCTAGTTGTCTTGGCGTGCAGGGCTCTGTAGAATGAATTTCTGCCTGCGGTATTTGCTTTGCTTATGAATAGTTCTATCTAGATGCATGCCTTCCTCTTTTGCTAAGCTCTATATCTCTCAAGTCAGGTATTCTCAAACTACGTTTTGAGGGTAGGAGTTGAAACAGTTTGTGTCCAGGATGCGAGGGGTCAGTAGATATTTTCACCGCCTTCTTTTTGACTTGTGCAGTCTACAGGTCCTCAATGGAAGGCAGGTTGACAGCCCTTAAATTCTGGGCTCCGTTGTGGTCGTTGGTCGAGGACCTCCCGTGTTAAACTCACAGAGACCAATATATCCGGTGATTTTGCTGTAGGATCCTTTAAACTGGAACCCGGTGCCATTCCAGGGACAAGCTGCTCTTAACCTACGTCAGTGGTGTGGTTGAATTTGTGGTCCCGAAAATAGCACAGCGTTGGAAGGACACCAATCCACCGGTCCTCATTGCCTCGGAAAGATTTCCTGACATTTTGAAGTCACCAGTTGGAATTTATCCAAGGTTCTTTTGGCTGTGTGATTGTGTGTGTGCGCGCGCACGTTTGTGCGCCTTGTCCCGAAAAGGTGGTGAAATATAAGTTGGCTTCTTTGCAAAGAGATCCATGCAGGGATCTGGAAGGATCCGAGAAGTTATAAATAGATCTGTAGGCTGGAAATGCGACCTGCATGGTCAGGAATGGGTGAAATGCATTTAAGCCCTGGGATAGCACAGAAGGTCCTCGACTTACGACACTTCGCTTAGTGACCGGTGTTACAACACACCGGGAAAAAAAGTGACAGGTTCATTTTATTATTATTATTTATTATTATTATTATTATTTATTAGATTTGTATGCCGCCCCTCTCCGAAGACTTGGGGCGGCTCACAACAGTAATAAAAAACAATAGTAATGGAACAAATCTAATATTAAAAAACATATAAAACCCTATCATTATTTAAAAAACCAAACAGCACATTCATACGAAACATAAAACAAAGTATAAAAAAAGCCTGGGGGAAAGGTGTCTCAACTCCCCCATGCCTGGCGGCATAAGTGAGTCTTGAGTAGTTTACGAAAGACAAGGAGGGTGGGGGCAGTTCTAATCTCCGGGGGGAGTTGGTTCCAGAGGGCCGGGGCCGCCACAGAGAAGGCTTTTCCCCTGGAGCCCGCCAAACGACATTGTTTAGTCGATGGGACCCGGAGAAGGCCAACTCTGTGGGACCTTATCGGTCGCTGGGATTCGTGCAGTAGCAGGCGGATCCGAAGTTTTGCACACTTAACGCCCTTTTCAAGCCTCCCACGGTGGTTTGATTTACATTGGATGTTTCACAGCTGTCTCATATTTACAACAGTTGCGTCGTGTGTGTAAGAAAGTTACACGCAGGACCGGATGATAAAATAATTACAAAGATATACCAACATTTTTAAAAATCTGACAAGATGGAAGAAATAGTAAAAGGTCCCATGATTGCATGGGCCAAAAATGTTGGACCCAATATTCACCTAGCCGACTGGGAAAAATCCTGGAACACTAACTGTAAAATTACAATATCTGCAGCATATAGAGAAAGCTACTACAAATTATTTTATAGATGGTATCTTCCCCATTCAAGACTGGCTAAAATGTACCCGAAACTGAGCGCAAATTGTTGGAAATGCAATAAAGAGATTGGCACTTTCTATCACCTGTGGTGGTCCTGTCCCAAAGTCAAAGGGTTTTGTGGAATACAGTGTTCCCTCGATTTTTGCGGGTTCGAACTTCGCGAAATGTCTATACCACGGTTTTTCAAAAATATGAATTAAAAGGTGACAGCCGGGCGCCGCCGCCCAGCGGAGCGCCATTTTGCGATTGTTTTTCTTTTTGCATGCATTAATCGCTTTTACATTGTTTCCTATGGGAAACGATGTTTCATCTTACGAACTTTTCGCCTTACGAACCTATTTCCGGAACCAATTAAGTTCGTAAGACGAGGTTTAATGTATATCCAGCCTTGGCCACTCTAAGACTTGTGGACTTCAGGTCCCAGAATTCCTCAGCCAAGGAATTCTGGGAGTTGAAGTCCACAGTTCTTAAAAGTTGCCAAGATTGTCATTTGTCATTGTTATTGTAATTTTTATATTGTTGTGAGTCCTTCGGGATTGGGCGGCATAGAAGTCAAATTAAATAAATAAGATTGGATCCCCTCTACATTGGAGCTGTCAAGATGGTCAGGTCAGGATTGACCCAGTGGATCCAATTTTGGTGACTTTTAAGACACGCGGACTTCAACTGTGCTGGCTGGGGGATTCTGGGAGTTGAAGTCCATAAGTCTTAAAAGTGGTCCAGGTCACCCGCTCCAACCTAAAGATGTTTTCTTTGGTCCGTCCTGGTTCTTCCAGGTTTCAATATTGCCAACTGACCTTCAGGTCTGGTCTTCAGTGGTCCACCAGCTCCTTGAGCCACACCATTCGTGACTCCCCACAGATGTCCCCATATTTATAACTCTCTGCGTGTCCTCTGCTTGAATCTTTTACCAGGACCTCACCATGGTGTTGGCTGTTCAACAAGTGGTCGGCTACTTGGCCCTGTGGGCCCTCTGCGTTCAAAGCAAGCCCACCGAGAAGAAGGACCGCGTCCACCATGATCCTCAGTTGAGCGACAAGGTCCACGATGACGGACAGAACTTTGATTACGATCATGACGCCTTCTTGGGGGTTGACGAAGCCAAGACATTCGACCAGCTGACCCCAGAGGAGAGCAAAGAGAGATTAGGGTAAGATAAGAGAACCTTAAACTGAATTGAAACTAGCCCTGGAATGGCAGCTTCTCCATGGTTTAGTCCAGAGGTCTTCAAACTTGGCAACTTTAAGACTTGTGGACTTCAACTCCCAGAATTCTCCAGTCAGCATAGCGCAATTCCTAACTTAGATGACGTTTCTGGCCTCTTCCAACTCTATCATCCATGGCTGGTGAGCAATTCTGGGAGTTGAAGTCCACAAGTCTTAAAGTTGCCAAGTTTGGGGACCCCTGCTTTTTAGTCTATGGTTTCCAAAATTAAGTTCCACTTTTTCTCCCCTAGAAGGCAGTTTATTTATTTATTTTAAAAACCCAAGTAGTTCTCGACTTATGACCATTTATTTAGCGACGGAAGATGCAACAGCAATGGAAAAAGTGACTTACGACCGTTTTTCCTCACTTACGACTTGCAGTATCACCCACAGTCGCATGACCAAAGTTCGGCTGCTTGGCGTCTGATACATATGGCGGTTACAACGTCCCAGGGTCGTGTGATCCACTTTTGCGACCTTCTGACAAGTGAAGTTAGTGGGGAAAGAGCCCGATTCACTTAATGATGACAGTGTTGCTAACTAACTGAGCAAACACAGGGATTTTTACCTCACAATTTTTATGCTAAATGTAACAAGCACAGGGATTTTTACCTCACTATTTTTATGCTAATTGTAACAAGCGCAGGGAATTTTACCTCATGATTTTTATGCTAATTGTAACATATGCAGGGATTTTTACCTCACGATTTTTATGCTAACTAACAAGCACAGGAATTTTTTTACCTCACAACTGTGGCAAACAAGGTCGTAAAGTGGAGCAGACTTCACTTAACAGCTGTCTTCGCTTAGAGAAAAGAAACTTTTAGGGCTCAATTGTGGTCGTAAAGCCAAGGACTTTCTGGGATTGCCCACCCATGAGCAAATTAAGTGTCACTCATGGCTTTTGACAGAATGCATTCTCCAAAACATTTGATTCTTTCCAGCTCATTTATTTTCCTTGCTGTTTTTTTAAAAAAATCTGGATTCTTAATTCCCAATGGGAATTGGGTGGCATAGAAGTCGAATTAAATGAATAAAAAAAATTAATTCTGCTTCTGTTTAACCCTCTGGATTTAAACTTGGTTTTTTCCTCTTCAGTTAGTACCGGTTTGCATAGCCACGGTCTCAGTTTCTTGGAAACCTGGATAGCTCATCTTTTTTTAAAAAAAAATAATTTTTATTAAATACATATATTAAAAAAAAGACAACATATGAACATACATTATACACACATAAATTAAATATTTTCAAGTTGTTTGACGTCCGCATTTTAGCGTTCTTATCTATATACAGTGGTACCTCGTCTTACAAACGCCTCGTCATACAAACTTTTCGAGATACAAACCCAGGGTTTAAGATTTTTTTTGCCTCTTCTTACAAACTATTTTCACCTTACAAACCCACTGCCGCCGCTGGGATGCCCCACCTCCGGACTTCCGTTGCCAGCGAAGCACCCGTTTTTGCGCTGATGGAATTCCCCTGAGGCTCCCCTCCATGGGGAACACCACCTCCGGACCTCTGTTTTTGTGATGCTGCAGGGGAATCCCAGCAGGGGAATCCCAGCAGCACAAAAACGGGTGCTTCGCTGGCAACGGAAGTCCAGAGGTGGGGTTTCCCAACGAGGGGAGCGTCAGTGATATCACAGCATCGCAAAAACACAGAGGTCCGGAGGTGGGGTTTCGAGGACTTCGGTGTTTTTGCGATGCTGCGATTTCATTGATGCTCCCTTCGCTGGGAAACCCCACCTCTGGACTTCCGTTGCCAGCAAAGCACTCGTTTTTGCGATGCTGGGATTCCCCTGCTGGGATTCTCCTGCAGCATCGCAAAAACACAGAAGTCCGGAGGTGGGGTTTCCCATGGAGGGGAGCCTCAGGGGAATCCCAGCAGCACAGAAACGGTCGCTTCGGCTGGCAAAAGGGGTGAATTTTGGGCTTGCACGCATTAATCACTTTTCCATTGATTCCTATGGGAAACATTGTTTCGTCTTACAAACTTTTCACATTAAGAACCTCGTCCCAGAACCAATTAAGTTTGTAAGACAAGGTATCACTGTATTATACGTTTGTATATCCGTACATATAGTCTTGTATAGGGAGCCATTTTTCATTGTGAGTTTTCTTTCCTCTTTTGCATCCATTTATACCATGTGGTCGAGGTAGAATAACAGTCCGAATCTTTTTTGTCGTTCAATTCCATGGTTAACCGGCCCATTTCTGCACAATCCAATTTTTAAGAATTGTCTCTTTATCTCCAGGTACTGTACTTTTGAGTCCTTCCATTTTTGTGCATAGGTGATTCTAGCTGCCGTCACAATATGTAGCAGTAAATATTTAATATTTGGGGGGTATATTTTCCTAGTAATACCTAGCAAGAGTAGTTATCAGTGGCACCTGGCCACAAATAGATGGGCTAAAATATATCCAAATTGTAATCAGATCTCCTGGAAGTGTAAAAAGGAAAAAGGCACCTTCTTTCATGCATGGTGGACGTGTCCCGAAACTAAAAGAAACTTGGAAAAACCTTCATAGATGGTTACAAGAAATAACGGGAACCATGGTTGGATAGCTCATATTTTAATTTTGCTGACATGCAAGTAAGTGGCCACCCTAGAGAAAAAGAAGAATTTAGGGGTAACATGATAGCAGTCTTCCAGTATTTGAGGGGCAGGGCGAAAATCAACAGATGGAAACTAACCAAGGAGAAAAGCCATCTGGAATTGAGGAGAAACCTCCTAGCAGCGTCGACAATTAACCAGTGGAACGCCTTGCCACCAGAAGTTGTGAACATTACTGGAGGTTTTTAAGAAGCGACTGGACAACCAATCCTTTGTCTGAAACGGAATAGGGCAGTGATTTTTAATTTTTTCCCTCCACTCCAAATGCATACAAATCCAATAAACAAACAAACAAACAAATAAATAAATAAATAAATAAAGTATCAATGCATATACCTTGCAAAGATCTCAAAGACAAACATTAATCTCACATTTCTTAACCAATCTCTTTTATACTCGTATCGACACCCCTATCTTAACTATCTTAATGTCATTTGGCGGGCCCCAGGGGAAGAGCCTTCTATGTGGCGGCCCCGGCCCTCTGAAATCAACTCCCCCCGAGATTAGAACGGCCCCCACCCTCCTTGTCTTTCGCAAATTACTCAAGACCCACCTTTATCGCCAAGCATGGGGGAGTTAAGTTATCCTTTCCCCCTAGGCCATTACAAGTTATGCATGGTATGTTTGTGTGTATGTTTGGTTTTACTATAAGGGTTTTTAATTGTTATTATTAATTGGATTATTACATGCTGTTTTTTTACCATTGTTGTTAGCCGCCCCGAGTCTGCGGAGAGGGGCGGCATACAAATCCAATAAATAATAATAATAATAATAATAAAAGTACAATACAATGCAACAGCAATAATAAGAAGTCAATCTAAATAGCAAATTTTAAAAACCCCATTAGCAATAATATATTGCTAATGAAATTAGATTCTCTTGTTGTCCCTTCCCTTTTTATATTGCATACCATCATCCTTTAACTATTAGTATGCACTTTGAAATTAATATTTACCTTATCCTTGTATTATACTTTTATTTTATTTTTCTCTGAGTCTTCGGAGAGGGGTGGCATACAAATCTAATAAATTATTATTATTATTATTATCATTATCATTATCATTATCATTATTATAATTATGTCAGTACAACACAGCAAACGAGATCACTATGCTGGATTTCGTATTTCATCACCAGTCGGGCGCTTCCCAAGCACCTAGGACTGCGTGATGTAGTGGTGAATTATGTCTGCCGATCCCAGTAAAGCGGCCTTTTGCAATTGACAGATGGAGATTTTG
This sequence comes from Erythrolamprus reginae, assembly GCF_031021105.1. Lineage (NCBI taxonomy): Eukaryota > Metazoa > Chordata > Lepidosauria > Squamata > Dipsadidae > Erythrolamprus > Erythrolamprus reginae. The sequence continues at coordinate 97,005,577 of NC_091955.1, forward strand.
TCAATTCCGATGGTTTTCAAATGTCCACTGAGATCCTTTGGCCCTGCGCCCAGCGTGCCAAGGACCACTGGGACCACTTTCACGGGCTTATGCCAGAGTCGTTGCAGCTCGATTTTTAGATCTTCGTATTTCACTAATTTCTCTAGCTGCTTCTCCTCAATTCTGCTGTCTCCTGGGATTGCGATGTCGATGATCCATACTTTCTTTTTCTCCACAATCACAATGTCTGGTGTGTTGTTGTTGTTGTTGTTGTTGTTATTATTATTATTATTATTATTATTATTAATAATAATAGTTTTCCCGGAGCCTACAAATCTTTAGTCTTTTAACTAGCTTTATTCTGATTGATGGATTAAATAAGGGAGCTGTTTTCTTCTTTATCTGGGCACACTTAAGGAGGGGCTTGGTATGCCAGTATATTAATTAATATACTATTAATTAATATTAATGGACATTAATTAATGTCCATTAATACAATGCGCTTAATCTCCCTGCTTGTACGGCGTCAGCTCATGAGAGGCCCGGAACAGATCCAACCTTTGGCTGAGAATCTCTTCCCCACCCCAACCTTCTCCCTGTGCAAGTGTCAACTCGAAAGAGGAGTGACAGCTGTGGTTATATTTGGCTCTTAACGTGGACGCTTCTCCTGCTCCAGAGATTGGCAGGGTGGAGAGACAGACTCATGGGCTTTGGAGTCTGCTCTTACATCAGCTTTTTCAATTTTTTTATCACCCGGGGCTGTTTTGAGAAGGGAATTCTCTCTGGATCGAAGTTTCTAGTTTTGGGTTGAACGACAATGGATAGATTGATGGATATTTATTTATTTATTTATATTATTTTATTCTTCTTAATTATATGCTGCCCAACTCTTGAAGGACTCTTGGCGGCTTCCAGCAAGAAAAAAAACTAATTAAAAACAATTAAAAATAATTAATTAAAAACCCTAATAACCCTTATGTAATGCTCACTTTAGAGCTATAGATTGGGAGAGATGATCGATAGATGAAGAATTCTGGGAATTGATGTCCACTCCCTTTAAACCGGACTGAAGAATTCTGGGAACTGAAGCCCACCCCTCAAACCAGACGGAGGAATTGTGGGAACTGAAGTCCACTCACCTTAAACCAAACTGAAGAATTGTAGGAATTAAAGACCACCCTTCAAAGCAGATTTAGGGGATTATGGGAATTGCAGTCCAATCCATCTTAAAGCTGTTGAGATGAAGAGATATTACTCTCCTGGGCCATAACAAACTGGACATTTGGGGGTCTGGTCTTCTGGTCCTTTCCGCCCTCCCTCCTCCATCTCTCTCTCTCTCCTCTCTTTTCTCTCTCTTTCTTTTTCTCTTTTTCTCTCTCCCCCTCCCTCCTTCTCTCTCTCCCTCCCTCCTTTCTTCTCTCTCTCCCCCTCTCTCTTCTCCCTCCTCTCTCTCTTCCTCCCTCCTTCTCTTTCTCCCTCTGTCCTCCTCTCTCTCCCTCCCTCCTTTTCTCCCTCCCTCCCTCCTCTCTCCCTCCCTCCTTTTCTCTCTCCCTCCCTCCTCTCTCCCTCCCTCTCTCTCCCTCCCTCTCTCCCCCTCCCTCCTTCTCTCTGTCCCTCCTTTTCTCCCTCCCTCCTCTCTCTCTCTCCCCCTTCCTGAGTGCCTGCCTCCTCCTCCTCCCCTTAACGCTTTTTCTGCCTCCCCCCCATACAGAAAAATTGTAAGTAAAATAGACGGCGACCGGGACGGGCTTGTCACGGTGGAGGAGCTGAAGGCCTGGATTAAGTTTGCCCAAAAGCGCTGGATTTTCGAGGACGTGGAGCGCCAGTGGAAGGGCCACGACCTGAACGGGGACGGCCTGGTTTCGTGGGAGGAGTATAAGAACGCCACCTACGGCTACGTCTTCGGTAGGTCCGCTCGGCTCCCCCCGAGGCTCAACCTTGCTGCCCCCCCTCCCCACTTTTGTCTTGTAGCGCCATTGTGAGCAAAATAGACACGGATAAGGATGGGTTTGTGACCGAGGGGGAGCTGAAGGACTGGATTAAGAAGGCGCAGAAGAAGTACGTCTCTGAGAACGTAGCGCGCCAGTGGCAGGAGTATGACTTGAACCAAGATGGCTCCATCTCCTGGGAGGAGTACATGAATGTCACCTATGGGACTTACCTGGGTAAGGGGCAGGTGCGCGCGCGTGTGGCAGCCTTGTTGGGAAGGGCTGTGAGTGGCCCACGGCCGGCTCGGGGTCGCGGGCTTTGAAGAGGATGAGACGGGTCCGTCTGGGTGTCCCAGGAGGGAAGTGTTATCAATGGGAAAGTGAACCCAAGAACAAGGGGGCCCAATCTGAGGTCAGTTTATTTATGCCACCAGGCTTGGGGGTGATGTGATGTGATGTGCTAGTGCCTGGAGGCTGGATGGGTGTCAACAGACTCAAAATCAACCCAGACAAGACGGAGTGGCTGTGGGTTATGCCTCCCAAGGACAATTCCATCTGTCCGTCCATTACCCTGGGAGAGGAATCACTGACCCCCTCAGAGAGGGTCTGCAACTTGGGCGTCCTCGTCGATCCACAGCTCACATTAGAGAAACATCTTTCGGCTGTGGCGAGGGGGGCGTTTGCCCAGGTTCGCCTGGTGCACCAGTTGTGGCCCTACCTGGACCGGGAGTCATTACTCACAGTCACTCATGCCCTCATCACCTCGAGGTTCGACTACTGTAACGCTCTCTACATGGGGCTACCTTTGAAAAGTGTTCGGAAACTTCAGGTCGTGCAGAATGCAGCTGCGAGAGCAATCATGGACTTTCCCAAAAATGCCCATCCAACACCAACACTCCGCAGTCTGCATTGGTTGCCAATCAGTTTCTGGTCATAATTCAAAGTGTTGGTTATGACCTACAAAGCCCTTCATGGCACCTGGCCAGAATATCTACGAAACCGCCTTCTGCCATATGAATCCCAGCAACTGGTTAGGTCCCACAGAGTTGGCCTTCTCAGGGTTCTGCCAACTAAACAATGTCGCTTGGTGGGACCCAGGGGAAGAGCCTTCTCTGTGGCAGCCCCGGCCCTCTGGAACCAACTCCCCCCAGAGATCAGAATTGCCCCCACCCTCCTTGCCTTTCGTAAGCTGCTTAAAACCCACCTCTGCCGCCAGGCATGGGGGAATTGAGATACTCTTTCCCCCTAGGCCTTTACAATTTTATGCATGGTATGTCTGTATGTATGTTTGGTTTTATAATAAGGGTTTTTAACTGTTTTAATATTGGATTGTTATATGCTGTTTTTATTACTGTTGTTAGCCGCCCCGAGTCTATGGAGAGTGGCTGCATACAAATCCAATAAATAAATAAATAAATAAATAAATAAATAAATTAGATCCCAGCCTCTGGCCACTGAATGCTTAATATACTTATGGTTTGTATTGAATGAATGATTTTGATATTTAGCTTTTATAAATATTTGAAATTGACTATATTAATTGAATCCAACTGTATTTTGTACGCTGTTTTATTGTTGACATGTTGTGAGCTGCCTCGAGTCCACAGAGAGGGACGGCATACAAATTCAATAAATAAATAATAAATAAATACGGTCGAACGGTGGCCTGTAGTTGCCTCTTCGGTAAACAACCCACCTCTTGCTGCTGCAGATGATCCAGATCCCGACGACGGCTTCAATTACAAGCAGATGATGGTGCGGGATGAAAGGCGCTTCAAAATGGCCGACCAGGACGGAGACATGGTGGCCACCAAGGAGGAATTCACCGCTTTCTTGCACCCGGAAGAATATGACTACATGAAGGACATCGTCGTGCAGGTGGGTGGGCCTGATTTCTGACGGTCTCCAAATGGGTGACTAGGATTGATATTCCTGGAGGCGTTTGTAATCTGGCATGATTTAGCTTTACTAGATAAATAGTCAAAGCAATGGAAACTGCAGTTTAATGTTTCCAAATGTGAAATAATGCACTCGGGGAAAAGGAATCCTCAATCTGAGTATTGTATTGGCAGTTCTGTGCCAGCAAAAACTTCAGAAGAGAAGGATTTCGGGGTAGTGATTTCTGACAGTCTCAAAATTTATTTATTTATTCAATTTTTATGCCGCCCTTCTCCTTAGACTCAGGGCGGCTTACAACGTGTTAGCAACAGCACTTTTTAACAGAGCTAGGCTATTGCCCCCACAATCCGGGTCCTCATTTGACCCACCTCGGAAGGATGGAAGGCTGAGTCAACCTTGAGCCAGTGATGAGATTTGAACCGCTGACCTTCAGATCTACAGTCAGCTTCAGTGGCCTGCAGTACAGCACTCTACCTGCTGCGCCACCCCGGCTCTATGGGTGAACAGTGCGGTCAGGCGGTGGGGAAAGCAAGTCGAATGCTTGGCTGCATACCTAGAGGTATAACAAGCAGGAAGAGGGAGATTGTGATCCCGCAATCTATATATATTTGCCACTTTTATAGTTATATATTATATTATATATTTGTTTTCGTAGATTTTCACGGGTACAGGTATGACGGTCTTGGTATATTCGAGTTTCTTCCCGTGTAGGATTTAGAAATTTATATATATACATGCACATACACACATATAATTTTATATATATGAATCACATGTTTTTGCTGAATTTGAAAATTAAGGAAGACTAGGATAGATCTATTTCGGCCTTATTTTGGCCTCATCAGTTAGCCATACCCTCCCTGGGACTTGAACTTGCAACCTTTGCCTTGTAAGGCAGAGAATTAACCTCTAGGCTACAGTATCCAATCCCTTCAGCTATGTATATATGTATGTATGTATGTTTTTTGCTGGGGATGCGTTCCAAGACGACCTGTGAAAAACGAATTTCCGTGAAGTAGAGGAAATATATTTTTTATGTATTTAAGGAGTATTTGGACTTTTAAACCCACCCTTTGCATGAAACAGTCATTCTATAATGTTTCTCAGCTGGAACTACATGGGATGTCCTACCAGTTTCTTTAATAGAGTACAGCAGTACTGTAGAAGAATTTTATGCATTTTTAATAGATTTAAATTTTTTAATGGATTTAAGCCCCCTTTGAAAATCCATCAAGTAGTGAATCTGCAAAAGATGAACCGTGAAGTAGCGAGGGATTATTGTATATATGTCACGTGTTTTTGCTGAATTTGAAAATTAAGGAAGACTAGGATAGATCTATTTCGCCCTTATTATATATAATATAATATAGTAATATAATATATAATATATAATATAATATAATATAATATAATATAATATAATATAATATAATATAATATAATATAATATAATATAATATAATATAATATAATATAATATAATATAATATAATATAATATAATATAATATAATATAATATAATATAATATAATATAATAATATTATATTAATACAATACAATACAATTACAATACAATACAATACAATACAATAACATACAATACAATAAACTATTGTATTTATTACATTATATTATATTATATTACTATATTATATTATATTACTATATTATATTATATATAATAAGGGCGAAATAGATATATAATATATATATATAATATTATATTATATATAATATATAACTATATAACTATAAAAGTTATATATATATATATATATATATATATATATATATATATATATATATATATGTCACATGTTTAAGCTGAATTTGAAAATTAAGGGAGACTAGGATAGATCTATATATATATAAAACCACCAAAGTGGCAAACAAAATGAATAACACTGCCTCTGATTTTTTTCCCCCTACAGGAAACCATGGAAGATATCGATAAGAACGGAGACGGCTTCATTAATTTGGATGAATACATAGGTGAGTCTTCGGAGAAGGGCAGCAAATCTTAATAATAATAATAATAATAATAATAATAATAATAATAATAACAACAACAACAACAACAACAACAACAACAACAACAACAAACAACACTAATAATAACGCTACTGCTACTGCTACTAATAATGCTGAGCCTTCCGGCGTTCCTTCCGCAGGCGATATGTACAGCCACGACGGCAACACGGAGGAGCCCGAGTGGGTCAAAACGGAACGGGAGCAGTTTGTGGAGTTCCGGGACAAGAACCGCGATGGGAAGATGGACAAGGAAGAGACCAAAGACTGGATCCTGCCTTCCGATTACGACCACGCCGAGGCCGAAGCGCGGCACCTGGTTTACGAGTCAGATAAGGACAAGGTGAGAGGGCTTCTTCCTCCGGGCACCTGCCTCTCGTCTCTGGCCCGGGTTTCTTCTCTCTCTCCTGCTCAGCTGAGACCCCAGAAAAGACCCCCCCCTCCCCGTTCTTCCTCCTCCAAGCGAGGCCCAGGGGAACTAACTGGCCGCAGGGAGGTGTGAGGCAGGAGGCGGTCCCATCAATAGTCCGGCCCTGAGCTATTTAGGGCTTTAAAGGTGGTAACCAACACCTTGAATTGGCCTCGGAGACAGCGCGCGTAAAGTTGGAGTAATACGGGCATACCTAGGTATAGAGAAGGGATATAAGAGAAGGAAAGGGAATGAAAGGGAGGAATGAAGGATGGAGAAGAGAAGGAAAAGGAATGAAGGTAAGGAATGAAAGATGAAGAGGAGAAGGAATGAAAGGGAGGAATTCAATTCAATTCAATTTATTAGATTTGTATGCAGCCCTTCTCCGAAGACTCGGGGCGGCTCACAACAATAATAAAAACAGTATAATAATGGAACAAATCTAATAATAAAATTATATTAAAAACTCCAACAATTTAAAAACCATACAACCCATACATACCAAAACATAAAATATAAGAGAGCCTGGGGGAGATGTCCTAGTTCCGCCATGCCTGGCGATATAGGTGGGGTCTTGAGTAACTTGTGAAAGACAAGGAGGGTGGGGGCCGTTCTAATCTCTGGGGGGAGTTGATTCCAGAGGGCCGGGGCCGCCACAGAGAAGGCTCTTCCCCTGGGGCCCGCCAAACGACATTGTTTGGTCGATGGGACCCGGAGAAGGCCAACTCTGTGGGACCTTATCGGCCGCTGGGATTCGTGCGGCAGAAGGCGGTTCCGGAGGTATTCTGGTCCAATGCCATGAAGGACTTTATAGGTCATAACCAACACTTTGAATTGTGACCGGAAACCTATCGGCATCCAGTGCAGGCCACGGAGTGTTGCAGAAACGTGGGCAAATCTAGGAAGCCCCACGATGGCTCTCGTGGCCGCATTCTGCACGATCTGAAGTTTCTGAACACTTTTCAAAGGTAGCCCCATGTAGAGAGTGTTGCAGTAGTCGAACCTCGAGGTGATGAGGGCATGAGCGACTGTGAGCAATCGGAATGAAGGATGGAGAAGAGGAGGGAGAGAAGGAGAAGGAGCGAAAGGGGAGGAACACTGGAGACATTTCATCACCCAACTAGGGAACCTCCTCAGTGCTAAAAGGCAGCAGGGGTTTGTAGAAGAGGCCCTCGGCGTTCTTCGAAGCTGCTCGTTTCTTCCGCAGACGTTTCGTGACCCGAGTAGGTAATGCCATGAGGGTCTTGCCTCGGTTGTTTTTCACCTTCGCCTTCTTTTCCTTCCCACAGGACGGCAAGCTCACGCGAGAAGAAATCGTGGAGAAGTACGACCTGTTTGTGGGCAGCCAAGCCACGGATTTCGGGGAGGCCTTAGTACGGCACGACGAATTCTGAACCAGGAATCTCCCTGTTATTTTTTTATTTTTATTTTTTATTTTTTTTAAAAAGGAAGAGGTCGGAGGGGGAGTGTTGGCATTCCCGGGGTTGTTTCTTTTTAGGATTAACACAAGAAAAGTCTCACTTATCAAGACTCAAGTTTCAGCCCAGGACGGGTGGGGGCGCCGAGAGGAGAACCAGCCCCTCCCCTCGCTTTCCCTTTCACCCCCCCCCCCCCCTGTCCACCCACCTCCAAGGTGGGAGGTCAATATTCTTGAAACGTCACGTTTGGGTTTGAAAATCCAAAGGTTTTTTTTTTTTTAAAGAAAAAATTGATTTGCATGTTCTTTTATTGTCTTTAACAAGTTCGGTTTTTATTTTTGTATTTTTATTTTGGTTGCGTGTGAAATGAAGAAACGCATCTCCCAAAAGCCCATTGGGGGGGGGAGCGGCCTTGTCCCCCAATTAAAAAAAAAAGGGTCGGGATTTTTATTTTTATTTTAGCCACAAAGAAAGCCAGAGAACAAGACGTGGCCGAGAGGCAGGTGGGATCTACAAAGACACCCCCCCCCCAAATCCGTTTTTCATTTTGTCAAAGAAACCGACGAGAGAATTTGGGGGGGCTCCCGTTTAGCTTTTCTGTCTCCGGGCTCCCCAATTTGAAGGCGCCTCTCCTTCGCTGCCCATGCCTCAGTTTCCCCAGCCGTCCCTCCAATTGCATCATTTGCAGCCTGGAGAGGCCGTTCAGGGATTTTACCTCTGTGAATAATAATATTCAAGCTGGGCTGATCTCTGCTTGGTGCCTGTCCCAGGCTCGGGAGAGACGTGTTGAAGAGGCGAGGCCGAAATTGGACTCTGTCCCAGGTTGAAGTAGCCAACCTGCCTTCCTTCCTCCCTGACCACCATCTGGCAATGTTGAAAAGTTCAATCTTTAGAAGGGGCAGTGGGACGGCTGGCCGATTTTAAGGACGCCCGGAGTAATTCTGCATTTTTGAAGTGCCTTTTTAAAAATAAAAATAAAAATTTGGAAAGCAAGTTTGCCTAACTCGCAGGCCAAAACATTACTCCTAAGAACGAGTGCAGAATAGGAAGGCTCCTGAAAATTAAAACACACCGCCCTTCTGTGCTTTCTGCCGTCCACGTCGCTTCGGGTGGGGAGTTGGGAAGACAAAGAGATACCCCCCTTCCAGACCCTGACCTGAAGCTTCTCACCCTGGAGAAGTCAAATCTGCCCTCTTATCCCTCCGCTCCATGCTTTGAATTTTGGAAATGATGCCGTCTCATTTCCCCCCCGAAAAAGTATTCTCAAGAAATATTTTGACGGTCCTTTTTTTCCCTTAAACTTTGCCCCCTGTTCAGTGCCTGTTTTGTTGAGGATTTGTGGGGTTCATTTCGACCGCGCTCGTCTGGATCTCTTCTCTCCCGAAAGCTGAGTTTTTGCAAAACAAAATAATTGCTTCTTCTCGCCCGCAAAAACTTCCTAGAACACTAATTGTGAATTTACTAGCAAATGGTTTTCCCCGAATGTGGTGGTGAAACCACCCCGATAGCCAAAGGTGGAAGCTTCCAAACAGTATTACTTCCTGGTCAGTTCCCCCCCCCCCCCCATCCCTTTCTGAGTGCAGTGGGAAGGAAGAGATTCATTTTGATGACACTAAAATCTGGCCACGGATTTGCCACCGGAGGGGTGGCGCTCGGCTAGCAATCCATTGTCGCAACGAGGCTATTGTGTTGGACAATTTTTTTCAGGGAAGCAGGTGAAAGCATGAAATGGGCCACCAATCAGTAGCCCCGCCAGGTGTATCTCTACCTGTAGAATGCCCCTTGGTATAGATCAGAGGTCATCAAACTCGGCAACTTTTAAGACTTGTGGATTTTAACTCCCGGAATTCTCCAGCCAGCTGGAGTTGAAATCCACATGTCTTAAAAGTTGTCGAGTTTGATGACCTCTCATATAGATCTTGGCTTCTCATGGTCGGGATTTTTTTGCAACTGTGGCTTGGAATGCCCAATCCGTTCTTCGCTGTACAGGCGGAGCGCGAGCTTTGTTGTCGTTTTACAACAGGTTTGGGACAAGTCTCGCAACACGTCTCATTTTTTTTTATTTTTTACGATTTCGGCGGTGTTCCTCGTTGGATGTTCTTCCCGTTAATTCAAATAAAGCTGATGGCGAAAGGATAGGATAGGGAAAGAGAAAGGGAAAAAAAGAATAAAAAGCTTCTTTCTCTCCATCCATGCAATTCTTCCGTCGCCAAATCTTTTTTGAGAAGGCTTTTTTCTTAATACGGCATCCGTGGAGTTTTATATAATGTACCACACACAAATGGTGTCTTAATAAAAAACTGTTTACATCCTTCTTGACGTGTTGTGTGATTTGCTGTTTCCCCCTCTTTATTCGATTTTTATGCCTCCCTTCTCCTTAGACTCTCTTCCCACCCATTTTTGCACCCAAGTCTGAAAAAAGGACACAGCTGCTTTAAACAATAGGTTCATTAAAGCCTCTGTTTCTCTTTTTCCATCTCCCCCTCTTTCTCTTCCCACCCATTTTCTGCACCCATCTGAAAAGACACAACTGCGAGTTCATGAAAGCCTCCCTCCCTCCCCCTCTTTCTTTCCACCCATTTTCTGCACTCAAGTCTGAAAAATAGGACACAGCTGCTTTAAAGGGTTCATTAAAGCCATCTTTTTCTCTCTTTCTCTCCATCTCCCTCCCCTCTTTCTTACCACCCATTTTCTGCACCCAAGTCTGAAAAAAGGACACAGCTGCTTTAAATAGTTGTTTCATTAAAGCCACTCCGAGCAACAGGGTTCTTAACAGGAGCTGGAGAAAAAGATGGGCTTGTTTGCCCAGGCTGTTTGTGAGAGTCCTATGAGTTCCGTTTCCTTCCAGACGATTCGGCAGATAATCGCAACTGTTCTCCCCAAATTGACGCCTCGCACCAGATCCTTTGAACTGGGTTTATTGTGGGCCATGGCTGGCTCCGAATTCTGAGAAAAAGATACAGGTGGTGGAGAGAGAGAGAGATGCGGTGCTAAAAATTCTCACCATCTTTGTGCATAAACAACAACGACAAGGGTTTCCGCTCCATCCTTTCCAAAACCTGCCAGAATCTTGGCCACCCAAAAGAGACAAGTGGAGGGAGTCTGGGTGCGATTCTAGCTATGGTATCAACAGATTGTAAGACCTAGACTGAAGTTATGCAATGCTGACAAGATAGGGGCTAGGAGAGTGCTAGGTAAATAAATAGGTTTTCTTCTCTGGGTAACAGCTCACAAGGTTATGATCCAATCGCAACAGGGACATTTAGCCCTGATAATGTTACCTAGTTGGGTAATGAAACGTCTGCAAGAAAACAAGGTCAGAGAAAACCAAGGACCCCACAATCCTCTTCTTCCTCCTTTTTTTCTCTTCTTCCTTTCTCCCTCTTCTTTCTCTTCCTTCTCTTTCTCCCTCCTCCTTTCCAAAAGCTCCATTCCCTTCTAATACAAATTAAGTTTCCATAAATTACTCCAAATTAGTGGAAAGTGAGTTTTCCCTCTGGGTAACAGCTCACAAAGCTACGACCGAATTGCAACAGCGACGTTTAGCCGTGATAAGGTTATCTAGCTGGGCAATGAAAAGTCTGCAAGAAAACAACTTAAGTTCAGAGAGCACCAAGCACCCCAAAATCCTCCTCCTCCTTTCTAGCCCTGATGATGTTCCCTAGCTGGGTCCAGAAACATCTGCAAGAAAAACCACCAAACTCCGAGAGCATTTGACCTCTATTGGGTAGAATCGACTTTCTGATAGGGACTTGGGGTAACGAAGGGGGAAAAAAAGGTTTGGGGAGCTTTTTGGGGTTCAGATCATCTGGAAACGTGCCGCTCCTCTTGAGAAGGAACAAACTCTTTTTGTCCACTCTAAATGGAGCCCTGGAGTGCTGCCGTTGGAAGAAAATGATGCGCGCGTGTGTTTTGAAAGAACTCCGTGGGACAGTGGGGTGAGGAGAGGCCCCCTCTTTTTTGGCATAGTCATCGTCTTGGTTGCGTTCCAACATGCAGAGTGGCTGAGGGCCTTGGTCTGTGGGGGCTTCTCAGCTCTTGGGGCTGACTTGACTGGAAGACGCCGAAGAAACCTCCGTCCTCTGAGAAGTCACGTCGGACTCATCCGTCATGGGTTTGCCGCACACCGTTTCCATGATGCAGGCACGGAACTAGGAAGGGAGGAGACAGGAGCTGTATAACTGCTTGAGAATTGATTGATTGATTGATTGATTGATTGATTGTACTTCTCTGAGGACTCAGGGTGGCTCACAAGATATAATAAAACAATACATAACATTTCGGGTCAAATTCATTAAATATAAAATCTAAAACTAAAAACCATAAAAACCCCAGTCATTCCCATTCAATCAGTCTCTCTCAGTCCATTCATCGGTCAGAGGGCAAGAATCTAATAACCCCAGGCCTGGTGACATAAGTGAGTCTTGAGACACCTCTTTCCAAGTTGTAGTTGATTGATTGGAGAGTGCTGGCTCTTGCATGAGGTGACCTGCACTGTGATTGGTTGCTGTGGGTGCGAAGGGGGGGGGTTCCCTTTTTCTCCGCCTTTTTTCATCTGTCTGATTTGAATGCTGTTTAGATTTACTTCACGTCCCTGACGTATCTTGTCTGCTTATGCATGAGGTAATCTGCACTGTGATTGGTATAAATGGGTGTGTTTGTTCCACCTCCCCCCGCCTTTTTCTTCTGTCTGCTGTTTAGATTTACCTCACAATGTTTCCATGTCCCTGACTATCTTGTCTGTTTGTCCATGAGGCAATCTGCTCTGCGATTGGTTGCTGTGATGTAAGAGGGGAGTTCCTCCCACTTTTTGCCCCCTTCTGTGTGCTTGGTATACTCTGAAGATTTACCTCAGAATATTCCTGATTCTCTTGTCGGCTGAATGTGTAAATTTTTATTTACACAAAACTAGATGTTCCTGTTGACAAATCTAACTTCATGTGGACAGCAGCTGCCCAATTCCCTGACCAAGCAGTCTAATTGGATCTTGATACGTAGACCTGATCGTTTTGGATCTGACACACTCACCTGCTTGTTCATGAAGCAGTAGATGATGGGGTTGTAGACGCAGGAGCTTTTGGAGAAGAAGGCAGGGATGGTGACCAAGCGCAGGTCGAAGCCGTGCTGAGGATTATTCACCATGTACATGGCCAGGGCGGCGTAGGGAACATAACAGACACAGAAGGACCCCACCATCACCACCACCATGCGGGAGACCTCTCTCTCGGCCTTCTGGGTGGTGGCTGATTCTTGCTGCTGAGCGGCTACCTGCGGACAACCAGCCCAAAGAGTTGTGACATTTTGCAGCACTAATGAGGTGAACCTAGTTGGGTCATCAAAAGTTTGCAAGAAAGGTCATCATAAAACGGGGTGAAATGGACTTAACAATGGCCTTGTTTAGCCAAGGAAATTTGGGGCTCCATTTTGTGGTCGCAAGTCAAGGACTAGCCGCCCCGAGTCTTCGGAGAAGGGCGACATACATATCTAATTAATAATAATAATAATATATAATATATATATATATATATATATATATATATATATATATATATATATATATATATTGTTTCTGAGTTCGGGTTTTGCCCCGTGTAATATTTTGAGTGTCTATGCAAGGGGCAAAACCCGAACTCAGAACAATCTACATATATATGTGCTGCAACGACTCTGGCATAAGCCCGTGAAAGTGGTCCCCAGTGGTACTTGGTACGATGGGTGCAGTGCCAAAGGATCTCAGCGGATATTTGAAAACCATCGGAATTGACAAAATCTCCATCTGTCAATTGCAAAAGGCCGCTTTAACTGGGATCGGCAAACATAATTCGCCACTACATCATGCAGTCCTAGGTGCTTGGGAAGCGCCTGACTGGTGATGAAATATGAAATCCAGCATAGTGATCTCGTTTGCTGTGTTGTACTGACATAATAATAATAATAATAATAATAATAATAATAATAATAATAACAACAACAACAACAACAACAACAATAACAACAACAACAGCAATAACAACTACCTATAATCCAGACAGAGCATGCATGACTTACCGCCGGAGGGCACCCCAGTAGCCGCGCGTAGGAGAAGATGATGAGGGTCAGAGGTATGAGGAAGCAGAAGATGAAAAGGAACCACGAGTAATATTCGCTCTTGTATTTGGTACCCACCGTGTACCAGTCGGGACCGCAGGAACACTGCAGCCCTTCCGGGAGGAACCTGGAAGACGGAAAGACATCGCCAGGGATAGAATGATAGACTCCTAGGGCCGGAAGGGACCTTGGAAGTCCAACCCTCAAGGCAGGAGACTTTACACCGCACTGGACAAATGGTTTTGATGCAGGTTAAAAATTCAGAGTAGAGTTGGAAGGAACCTTGGAGGTCTTCTAGTCCAACCCCCTTCTCAACCGGCAGACCCTATACCAGTCCAACCCCCCCTGCCCAAGGCAGGAATCCATGCACCACCCTGGCCCAACAGTTATCCAATTATTTTTCTTGATGACTTCCAACGATGTAGGAGAAACTACCATATTTTTCGGAACATAAGACGCACCAGAATGTAAGACACACCTTAGTTTTTGAGGAGGAGGAAAATAGGGAAAAGAATCTGCTTACCAGGTATTTATCTGGCTAGCATCCTTAGTCTGGTCAGTTTCAGCACATTATTTTATCCCCTGGTTAAGGGCTTAAAAAAAAATTATTCTGAGCGAGTAACAATGAAGGAGCTTGCAAGCCAGTAAGAGCTGTGAACATCATTAGCACCTGGAAAGAAACATTTAGAGCAAGTAGAGCAATGGAAAAAACTCTGCAAAGACTTAGGACTTGGAAAACATTCCTTCGCAGAGAGTAACAATGAAAGAGCTTGCAAGTTGGTAAAAAGCTGGGAACATTGTTAGCACTTGGTTAGGGCTGGAAAGAAACATTCGGAGCAAGTTAGAGCAACGGAAAAAATTCTGCAAAGACTTAGGGCTTGGAAAACATTCTTTGTAGAGAGAAAACAATGAAAGAGCCCTGCAAAGTAAGAGCTGGGAAGATCATTAGCAGATAGTTAGGGCTGGAGGGGGGGGGGGGGGCGGGAAGCTACATTCAGAGTAGAAGAGACATCCAAATTATCGGTCTCTTTTAGGGAGGAAAAGGTGCGTCTTATACACCGCAAAATACGGTACTTCCTAGAGGAGAAACTACTCCGGTTCCTCTTTGTGCCCATCAAACCTGCTCCAGCCGAAGAAGGGGGGGATAGCCACCCCCACTCCAATGGACCCACGTGGTCGCCACCACTACCAGAGCATGTTTGGCGTTGAAACGGAAGTTCCCCAGCGGCTTGCAGATCACGATGTAGCGTTCGAAGGCGAGGAAGGCCAAGGACCAGCCGGTGACCATACCTGTGGACAACGGATAGAGAGACAGACATTGATAGTGGGGGACAGGGCAGGGCTCCCTGTTGCTAGCGCTCCCTGCGAACTTCCGGTGATAGGTGTGGGGGAAGTTCAGTGTGCGCATGCACAAGGTTCGGCTTTTGTGCATGTGCAGGAAATGAAATCTTGTGTGAGGACACTCACGTGCGCAAGATGTCACCGATTTGGAGTGGTTTCTTTAAAAACGCTGAAAATCAGTGAAATCTCCCCATGGAAGTATCATCATGGGAGATTTCGCTTCCTGTGCGTGCACAAAATCTGAATCTCGCATGGGTGCAGGTGCGCATGTGTCGGGGATGCGTAGATGCATGCGCATCTCCATTTTTCCAACTGGGAGTGTGTACCACACCACCCATGCAAGATCCCACTACTAGTGGGGGATTAGAAGTGGACAATAGCAGGAGAGACAGAGACAATGAAGAGGGAGAGAGACACACACACACACACACACACACAGAGAAACAGACAGAGACAGAAAGAGGGAAACAGAGAGACAAAGAAAGACAAGAGACAGAGACAGAGAGACAAACAAACAAACAAACAAACAAACAAACAGAGAGACAGAAAGAGAGAGACAGAAAGAAAGAAAGAAAGAAAGAGAAATATGAGAGACAGAGAGACAAACAAACAGGGAGAGACAGAAAGAGAGAGACAGAGACACAGAGAGAGACACACAGAGACAGAAAGATGAGAGATAGAGAGAGAGACAGAGAGAGAAAAGGAGAGAGAAAGAAAGAAAGAAAGAAAGAAAAAGACAAGAGACAGAGACAGAAAGAGAGAGACAGAGAGACAAATAGAGGGAGACAGAAAGAGACAGAAAGGGAGAGGGAGAAAGAAAGAAAGAAAGAAAGAAAGAAAGAAAGAGAGAAAGAGTGAATGAGAGAGAGAAAGATGAGAGACATAGATAGATAGACAGACAGACAGACGAAGAGACAGAGAAACCGAGAGAGAATATAAACCCCCCAACCAAGGTTACACTCTCAACTCTTCATCTCCATCCTTACTTTCAGGGCAGTGTTTCTCAGTGTTGGCCATTTGAAGAAAGGTGGACTCCAACTCCCAGAATTCCCCAGAAGCTTGCTTCATTGCCTGAACTGTCAAATGATGTGTAATTAATAATTTCTCATCTGAGGGATAATACACTACTTCCAATCCATTCATACAGAGGTCTCCAAACTTGGCAACTTTATGGAGTTCAACTCCCAGAATTCCCCAGGTGGAAAATTCTGAGAATTGAAGTCCACCATTGTTAAATTGCCCTTGTTTGATGACCACTGCATTATTATGTCAACACGGGCTTTCCACCCAATGTTTGAGAAGCGTCGAATAACCTCCAAGAGGACTAGATCCACCTCAAACATCCTAGATTGCAACTTCCATCACCTCCTCCTGATTGATCCACCTGAAGAACGTGGTTGCATGGCTACGTTATGGGAAGATCCACTCAATCCTTGTTTCTCAACCTGGTTTTTCTTAGAGGGGGGGTGGACGTCAACTCCCAGGATTCGCCTGCCAGCTGGTTTTAAGAGGCGTGTGGTCCTCAGTGCCAACTGGAGGATTCTGGGAGTTGAAATCTACACCTTTTAAAGTAATCAAGATGCTAAACCAGTGGTTCTCCACATGGGGGTCGGGACCCCTTTGGGGGTTCGACGGACTGTTTCACAGAGGTCACCGGAGACTGTGGGAAAAAACAAATTCCCCCTGGTGTTGGGAACTCCGTCTCCGGAGAGGGGCGGCTTACAAATCTAATAAATTATTATTATTATTATTATTATTATTATTATTATTATTATTATTAACTAAAGATATTCTGGCACCTTGGAACATATTTTTACAATCCGACCAATCAGGCATTTACAATGGGGATGTCCCTCTGACCTTCCTGCCAATCAGCTTCAAGCTCTGTTGGGAGAATTGGCGCTCGACTTATGGTTGGGGGTCATCACAACATGAGATATATTAAGGGGTCGCAGCATTAGAAAGGCTGAGAACCACTGTGCTAAACATTCAACAAAACTGGGACATCAACTCTCAGGTTTCTCCAAGCAACCCTGATGGCCACACTTCTTGAAACAAGGGGTTGGGGACCTCTGGGAGTTGAAGTCCACCCTGCTTAAAACAGCAAAGGTTGAGAGCCGGATCCGCCGAGGGGGAAATCACCTGGTTCTGCTTTCCCAGTCCTGGTATTTACCTGCCACCGTGCCTAGGAAGGCCTCCAACCTACAGACATGTCGTCCGAGGAAGAAGTAACCTTGGGAGCTGGACAAGAAGACGGTGAAAACGGCAAAGACGCAGAAGATAAATCCGGCAAAGGAGATGTTGACCAAGATGTAGTTGAGCGGCTGCCTCAACTTCTTGTACTTGATGGTGACAAAGAGGATGATGGCGTTGAGGGGCGTCCCGGCGAAGAAAACCAGGCCCATGAAGATGGTTTGGAAGTGGAAAGCCCACATGGGCGCGATATGATATTGGGGGCCATCCCAGGGCCTCACGGAGGAGATGTTTTCATAGATGTAGAAGTCTTCTTCCTCGGACATCCTCCCAAGCACGGGACAACAGTGTGGACCCTTCCAGAAGACTTCTCCTCTCCTATTATAGGACGCCTATGGAGAACAAAGTCCACTTAGTGGCTCAAGCTGGGATCAGCGGCTAATCCTGATCATCCAAGATGCAAACTTGGGGATTAGGGATGTATAAGAACCCGGCCTTCTGTTCCATAGACCTCCATTCAAGTAATCTCATTTGTGGATTAGCTGCAACTGACCAAACAGGATCTTGAGATCTTAGAGGACAAAGATGAATAAGATCATAAGACAAAAACTGTCCTCTTCAGCTTCACTTGTTGGGGCCCAAGATGTCAAACTCCACCTTATCTATCACTCTGTCTGAATCTTGGTTGCTATCTATCCAACTGATGGACTCGTTGCTCCATGGAGTTGGGCTTCCAAAATTTGGTGGCTATCAAGAATAACTTCCTGTATTGCTTTGCTGTTCTGGAAAGGCCAGTTGGACATTCCTACATTTGTTGAGACTTAAACCTCTGGTCAACTAGCCAGGATAAGGTGGTTGAGAGGACCTGGGTCTTGACCATCATTGGCCCAATGAGGTGTCCCTTGTCTTAGTCCAATTAGCATCATCATCAACCTCAGTCCCAAGTAGCATGACGGGAGTAAGAATATTGTTTCTCTTGAAGAATTCTGGGAATTGAAGTCCACTCATCCTCAAGTTATTTATTTATTTCTTATTAGAGTTGGAAGGGACCTTGCAGGTCCTCTAGTCTAGTCCAACCCCCCCCCCCCGCTGGTGCAGGGGACCCTACGTCATGCTCGTCCAATAGAAGTCCATTTTTTTCTTGAAGGTCTCTAGTGTTGGAGACTATCCATGCCCAATTCCTGCAACCTTTCCTCGTATGTTTGAGTTTCTAGTCCCTTTATCATTCTGGTTGCTCTCTTCGGCACTTTTTCTAGAGCAGAGGTCTTCAAACTTGGCAACTTTAAGACTTGTGGACTTCAACTCCCAGAATTCTATGCTGGCTGGAGAATTCTGGGAGTTAAAGTCCACAAGTCCTATTGCTCTCCTATATCTCCTCTACCTTTCTTCTGTTCCTATATCTCTTCTATTCTTTCATTGATATGTTCTATTACTTTATCTTCTTTTCTATTATTTCTTAGATATATTTTACTATGAGTATCTCCTCTATAACCTTCATCATGTATTTTATTATGTGTATATAGATATATACCCACTAAAACCTTCATTGTGTATTGGACAAAACAAACAAACAAACAAACAAACAAATAAATAAATAAATAAATGTTGCACCTTAGTTTTGGGGGAAGAAAATAGGGAAAAGAATCTGCTTACCACATATTCATCTGGCTATTGTCCTTAGTCTGGTCAGCTT
Organism: Erythrolamprus reginae; assembly: GCF_031021105.1. NCBI lineage: Eukaryota > Metazoa > Chordata > Lepidosauria > Squamata > Dipsadidae > Erythrolamprus > Erythrolamprus reginae. The sequence goes on from NC_091955.1 coordinate 97,024,554, forward strand.
CAGCACATTATTTTATCCCCTGGTTAGGGCTTTAAAAAAAACTTTATTTGGAAAGAGTAACAATGGAAGAGCTTGCAAGCCAGTAAGAGCTGGGAACATCATTAGCACCTGGAACGAAACATTCGGAGCAAGTAGAGCAATGGAAAAAACACTGCAAAGACTTAGGGCTTGGAAAACATTCTTCACAGAGAGTAACAATCAAAGAGCTTGCAAGTGAGTAAGAGCTGGGAACATCGTTAGCACCAGCTGTTGCCAGCTCTGATTGTGGTCACTAAATGAGGACTGCTTTTCTATTTTTCCCCTCCTATTTTTTGTTTGGCTTGAGTTTTAACCACACTCATGAAAAAAAGATGTTTGGGACTGCAGTGCCATGTTCTGAATGCATTTTCGGAGGACTCTTGCCTCCATAATCCCCAACTCCCAGAGGCACTGGAGTCAAGTGGCATTGATGTTTAGCAAATTGTCACTGAAATGGTACCTCCAGTTAAAATGTTTTGTGCAAGCGAAAAAACTCATAAACGTGGCGCATAACTGGTTCTGCCAGCTGCCAAGAGTGAAGCATGACATTTGAGCCTGTAATTAGCAGTCTGGCCAAAAGAAACATCTGCAAGACATTTGAAACAGCTGGCTCGTTGGTCTAGGGGTATGATTCTCGCTTAGGGTGCGAGAGGTCCCGGGTTCAAATCCCGGACGAGCCCAACTTTTCATGCCTGGCATAACTTTTCCAGAAAGCAGAGAGACAGAGACATGTGGAGAGAGACAAAGAGACAGAAAGAGAGACACACAGAGAGAGATAGAATAGAGATAGAGAGAGACAGAGAGGAAGAGAGATAGATAGAGACACACAGAGAGAAAAACAGAAATAGAGAGAAAGAGAGAGAGAGAGAAAGAAAGAAAGAGACAGAGAGAAGTAGATAGACAGACAGACAGACAGAGATAGAGATAGACAGAGAGAGAGACAGACAGACAGACAAAGAGAGACAGAGAAAGAGATAGATAGAGACAGAAATAGATAGATAGAAACAGACAGACAGAGATGAAAAGAGAGACAGAGAGAGAGAGAGACAAAGAGACACACAGAGAAAGAGATAGATAGATAGATAGATAGATAGATAGATAGATAGATAGAGGAACAGAACGAGAGAGAAGATAGACAGAGAAACACAGATTAAAATTTGATGTGCACTGTTTGCTGTACCAGTAGACTTCAACCGAAAACCAGAATTGACCCCCAAATTTATGTCGCTAAGCGAGACCTTTGTTAAGTGAGCTTTGTCCCATTCTATGACTTTTCTCACCGCATTTGGTTTCAGCGAATTACTGCAGTTGTTAAGCGAGTAACCCGGTTGTTAAGTGAATCTAGCTTCCCCACGGACATGGTTTGTCCAAAGATCATGTGACCCCAGGACAAGACAATCGTCATAAATGCGAGTCGGTTGTCAAGCATACGAATGTAAATCGCATGATCCTTGGGAGACTGTGATGGTCGTAAGGGTGAAAAATGGTCCCGGGTTGCTTTTTTCAGTGCCGTTGCAACTTTGAATGGTCACTAAGTGAACTCTTGTAAATCGAGGACCCCCTGGATGTGCTAGTTGGGGAATTCTGAAAGTCCACACATCTGGAGGTTTATTTTTATTTCATTTATTTATTTGTTTTGTCAAGTACATATTGGTGGTATGCAAAGATACAATAAGTAGTAGTAGTAGAAGAAGGAGAAGAAGAAGGAGAAGGAGAAGAAGAAGAAGAAGAAGGAAGAGGGGGAGGAGGAGGAGAAGAAGGAGAAGGAGAAGAAGAAAGAGGAGGAAGAGAAGAAGAAGAACAAGAAGAAGAAAGAGGAGGTGGAGGAGGAGGAGGAGGAGGAGGAAAGAAAGAAGTCAAGATCTTCATTCCATCTCCTGCTTCTGTCCCATCTAGAGACCAGGGATGGTGGCCATGGTGAGCCAACAAACCCTGGACTCAGATGCCCCTTGGCCTGAGCCCCTCAAGCTAATCTGGCGGAGGTCCTCCTCTCCCTGCCAGGTGCATCTTCAAGAGCCCCATGGCTTCTCGGCGGTTGCTGGCACTGCCTGGCAACGGAGGAAGTGATGGAGAAGTTGAGGATGAGCAGGAGGAAAGCAGCTTATCCAGAAGAGCCTGGAGCAGCCCCTGACCCAGGACGGAGAGCGGGATTAAGGACACCGGCTGATTACTCCAAGGTCCCACCCGCCTCCTCTTCCCTCTCGCTCGACCGCCCGCCCACCACCCATTGAGTTAATCCAATGGAGGGTTGAGGCTCCCAACTCAAATCTGCCTGGTCTGGTCTTCAATGGCTGAAGGGAAAAGTTTCCTTGAGTGATGGACTCTTTCTTTCTTTCTTTCTTTCTTTCTTTCTTTCTTTCTTTCTTTCTTTCTTTCTCTCAATTCTTTCCTTTCCTTCCCTTCCTTCATCTTTCTTTCTCTCTATTCTTTCCTCCCTCCCTCCTTGCTTTTCCTTCCCTCCTTCCTTCCTTCCCTTCCTTCATTTTTCTCTCTATTCTTTCCTCCCTCCTTGCTTTTCCTTTTCTTTCCTTCCTTCCTTTCTCTCCTTCCTTTCCTTTCCTCCCTCCCTCCTACCCTGCTTCATCTTCCCTTCTCTCTATTCTTTCCTTCCTCCCTCCTTTTTCCTTTTCCTTTTTCCTTCTTTCTTCTCCTCCCTCCCACTCTCCTCTTTCTTTCTCTCCACTCTCTCCTTCCTTCCTTCCTTCCTTCCTTCCTTCCTTCCTTCCTTCCTTCCTTCCTTCCTTCCTTCCTTCCTTCCTTCCTTCCTTCCTTCCTTCCTGTATACATTCCAAGTACCGATATATCATTCGTGACAAATAGCCACCCAATCCTTTCTTGAGCACCGATCATTTATTTATCTGATTAGGTAATCTGATTAGGCCTTGTTGACATGGTGGCATCTAGTCACCACGTCAACAATGTTTCCAGGTTGGGTTTTTCCTGCAGTTCTGTATCTGTCCGGAAGGACACGAGATCGGAACAGAACAGAATAATGGACGAGACCTCGGAGGTCTTCTAGTCCAACCCACTGCTCAGCCAGGAGACCCCAACCTTTTCTTAAAAACCTCCATTGATAGAGCACCCACAACTTCTAGAGGCATGTAGTTCCACGGATCCTTCTTCCGCTTCCGCCCAGGTGGGTGGGCATAGGATGGCCTTGAACCTCTCGAAAGGATGCTTTGTGGTTGCATCTGCTCCCTCATGAAAATCACCCCTGCCAAGTTCCCATAAATCTCAGGCCTTCTACAGGGGGCAAGGCTGTTAAGTTAGCACCAACTCCTGTACCACCTTGACACCACATATGTGAGACATACGTGCATGTTCTCAGCAATCCATACGATACCATATGCAGCCACCAGAGGGAGCCCTCAGCCTTCACTTAAGGACTTGGAAATTCTGTGCTGATATTTTAATTTAAATTTCTCCTTGGTTTCCTCTGTCTGCTGAAGGCTAAATTTATTTCCCAGCTGGTTAGTTGACTGGGTCAACCGATGGCTTTTGGACGTTCTGGAGGTAGTTAACACTTTTGCTGACCTGGTTAAGTGTGTATTTGTGTGTGTGTGTGTGTTTACGAGCAGATTGTTTACCATGGAAGAATAAATTGATATGCAGAATAATACATTTTGCGCACAGCTCCATTTTCCCTACCAGTGCTTGAAAAGTGATGAGCCATGCAATGGTGTGGTTTTTGTGCAGACATTTTGTTTCACCTCTCTCTCTCTCTCTCTCCCTCCCTCTCCCTCCCTCTCTCTTCGGAGGTTGCTCTCTCCCTTCGGAGGTTGCACCCCCAAAACGATACCTCTGAGTGGACGCATTGCTGGAGGTTTCTCCATGGAGCCAATCCACCACCAGTGGGAGCATCCTTCCCTCCAGAGATGACAGGGGCTCCATCAATAGACAGCCGTTGGTCCAGAATGGTAAGGTCTCCCACTCCAGCAGGGGGGTTGGACTAGATGACCTCCCCAGGTCCCAATTCTATGACTTCTATGTTACATGGTCTATTCGAGAGTAGGATGGTAAGGTCTGCTGCCTGGGGTACGAAGTTGGGTTAGAAGACCTCTTAAGGTCTCTTCCAACCCTGTCAGTCTATGGTCTTGGTCTTTTGGGGCCTCCTCAATCTGAGTCCTGAAGAACAAAAGGGGCCATTTAAATACAGGTGGTCCTCCAGTTACGATATCTATTGAGTCCCAAATGATGTGGCTAAGGGAGAAATGTGTGAAGTGAGTTTTGCTCCAGTCGCCGACCTTTTTTGCCACAGTTGTTAAGTGATCCCTAAATGACCCACCCACCCACCCTCCTTCCTTGCTTGCTTCCATCCCTCATTGCTTGTTCTCTTCCTTCCTTCCTTCCTTCCTTCCTTCCTTCCTTCCTTCCTTCCTTCCTTCCTTCCTTCCTTCCCTCCCTTTCTTTCTTTTAAAAATAGTTTTTATTGAGTTTATACATTTCCTCTTCTTCTCTCTTTCTTTGACCCTATGGTAGTGAGAGCTGCCTCAGTTCCAGGCCTTCAGCATCAGTGTTCAGTACAGCCTGTAAAGCAGTGATCTTTCTTTCTTTCTTTCTTTCTTTCTTTCTTTCTTTCTTTCTTTCTTTCCTTCTTTCTTTCCTTCTTTCTTTCTTCCCCTCCCTCCATTCCTTCTTTCCTCTCTCCCTCCCTCTCTTTTTTCTCTTCCCCTCCCTCTCTCCATCCATTCCTCTTTTTCCTCCACTCCCTCTTTTTTCCCCTTCTCTCCTTCCTACCTTCCTTCCTTCCTATGTTCCTTTCTTCCTTCCCTCACTTCCTTCCTGCCTTCCTCTCTGTTCTTTCATCCTTCCTTCCTTCCTTCCTTCCTTCCTTCCTTCCTTCCTTCCTTCCTTCCTTCCTTCCTTCCTTCCTTCCTCCCTCCCTCCCTCCTTCCCTCCTTCTCTTTTAGCCAATCAATGGTTTAGCCAATCAGGACTGACTGAGGAAAGTATAAATAGCCCCCTCCATTTTAGGTTTCCCCCCTTTGACTCAGGCCCAGTCCAGGACATGTGCCTGGGCTTCCTTCAACTGCCTCAATCAAGAGTTCCTCACCATCACCCACCTGTCACCTACCTTTACCATCCTTACTTGTGAGTCCCTTCCCCCTGCGAGCTTCCCTAACACCAGTGTGGCCTAGAGTCGGGTGGAGGCAGACTTGGGATTTTCAGGATCCAAGGCCTGCACATTTGCTAAGGCCTGCTGCCGGGTAGCGGGAAAGGGGATGAGGCCTAGCCGGGAGAAGATTCACCTCAAAATGGTGGTGAGGGTGGGGATACAGAGCAATAAGTCAGGCAGGCCTCAGCTTCTGGGCCTATGGCCACTCAACAGCAATAGGGCTTTCAGCCCCCTTTTGTGGTCCCTTCCCACTAACCCTTGGGCCTTTCCTGGATCAGGCAGGCGGCCTCTACAAGCTTTTGTTACATGGCCTGTCCAATGGCCGAGGAATTGCTGCTGCGGCTTTAGGCCGAAGCCAAAAAAACTCCCCCTGGGGAGTTCCAGCTGTTGAGCGCCCTTCGTTCTTACAGTTTTACATTATATTATAACTTATAGTTATAATGAGGCCTGCTGATCAGCTGGCCCAAAAATCGCCTGCCCTGCCGTCCACTCTCCTCACATTACGAGCAGCCATTTAGAATGAGGCTGGGTGAGTGGTGGCCATTTTGAATATAGTAACTCCCCTGCCACATGGCTGGTGGCCATTTTGGATGCACCAGGAAATGGTAATAAGGGCAGTGGCCATTTTGAGGGCCTCTCTAGACCAGAGGTAGGCAAAGTTGGCTCTTCTATGATAGATGGACTTCAACTCCCAGAATTCTCGAGCTAGCATGATTGGCTCAGGAATTATGGGGGTTGAAGTCACATGTCAGAAGAGCCAACTGCCAACCCCTGCTCTAGGCCAATGGCAGCAATTTTGCATGCACTTGTGTGAGTGGTCATTTGGAATGTACCTGACTTACGGCGGTGGCCATTTTGGATGCTCTTGTGTGTGGCCAACTTATGGCGGTGGCCATTTTGGATGGACTTGTGTGGGAGGCCATTTTGAATGTACCTAATGTATGGCGGTGGCCATCTTGGCAGCCATTTTGGATGCACTTGTGTTGGTGGCCATTTTGAATGTACCTCATTTATGGTGGCCATTTCAAGTGCTATCTTATTATTTTAAAAAGGGGAAATGGAAAATAATAAAATAACCTGCAATAAAATAAAATAATGCAAAAGTAAGGAGGAATTAGGAAAAAAGAACCCTGGGGTAGTGTTAAAGCATTGGATTATGAATTGCTTTGCTATGCACTGCAATGAACTGCCTTCAAATGCCGTGCACCTACATTTAAAGCTGACTATCATTAATGTGAACTCAATGCAACGCAGTGCAATGCAACCCTATGCAATACAATATCTGCAATGCAGTGCAATGCATTACAATGCAACGTAGCAAGTCATGTTACACTGCACTGTACTTCTCTGCAATGCAATACATGGAATGCAATACAATAAATGCAATCATGCAAACACTGAAATGAAATGAACTGCATCGCAGTGCGATGTATCGGTGTGCAACATGATGTAATGCACCGCAGTGTTATGGAGTGCAGTGCAATGCAGGGTACTGCTACGAGTGCAAGACATTTCACTGAATTCATCCGATACGGTATGAATTGCAATACGATGCAACACAATGCACTGCAGCACAATGAAATGCAACTCTATGCAACTCTATGCATGGTAAGAACAGACATGATCTGAAACAAAACAAAAAGAAAGATGATGATTCTCCCTTTGACGGCTCTTTTGCAGGCTGCTATGCCAAGGCTGATAAGGTTGACAAGTCCAAGGCTAATTCCAACAGGCCTACAGTGGACAAGTCCCTTGCCAATTTGCTGCCCACCAGTTGCCCCTCCTGTGACAACTCAAGGGTTACAACTCAAGCTTGGCAGGATGAGCAGCTTTGCGATTTTGTGTTCTGTCTCTAGATTTGCCAGTTCATTATTTATAACCAGTTTCCTGTGCATACACAATACTAATTCTTCACTTAACCTAGTTACAGTAGGAATGATTAAGATGTAACACATAGCATGCAGACATAATCCTGTCAAGACAGGGTGGCTAAAATAAACCGGAGAAGTATCTAATTAGCTTTTTACCTTAGACCATTAATAGCAAACCAATGGCATGGGTGCTACAGGTGGCACGCGGAGCCATATCTGCTGGCACGCAAGCAGTTGCCTTAGCTCAGCTCCAATGTGCATGTGTGTGCCGGCCAGCTGATTTTTGGCTCGCACAGAGCTCTGGGAGGGCATTTTTGGCTTCCAGAGAGCCTCCCCTGGCATCGGGGAAGCAGGATGTTTCTTCGGAGCCTGGGGAGGGTAAAACACGATCCTACTGGGCCCACCAGAAATTGGGAAACAGGATGTTTCTGGCTTCCAGAGGGTCCCCGAGGGGGTGGGGGTGGGAAGCTGCTTTCACCATCCCCAGGCATTGAATTATGGGTGTGGCCACTCACGGCACCCAAGGTAAAAAAGGTCCACATCACTGCCTTAGACAAACAGAAGGGTTTTGTTTATGTTAGGGGGAAGCATAAATGGATAATTATTTTCGGAAGCTAATCAAGGGCATGTAGATTTAATTCTATCATATCCACAGAGGGCATTCCATGATTGCTGGTGTAACCTTTGGTCTTAGCTAGAACAATAGAAGAGCTGAATAAGCAAATAGCCTTTACCCTAGGCTTAATATAGGCTTAAATAATACAGAATAATGAGATACTTTATTGGCAACATAGGTTTGCCATATCATTGCAATAATTTGGCAATAGCCTACACTATTAAAAATAGGCTCCATGGCTCCTCAACTCTACTCTTGGCGTTGCTGATATTGAGTGTGATATTTCTATGTCAGGTGAATGGACCCGTCGAAGAAGGAAATGGATGGAAAGGAGCCAGAAAAGTGGGATGAGGAGGAGAAGGAGGAGGAGGAAGAGGAGAAGGAGGAAGAGGACACAGAGGAGGAAGAGGAGGAGGAGGAGGAGGAAGAGGAGACGGAAGAAGAGGAAGAGAAGAAGGAAGAGGAGAAGGAAGGAGAGCAGAAGGAAGAAGAGGAGCTGATAGACGAGGAGGAAAAGGAAGAGGAAGAAGAGAAACAAATGTTGGAGAACAAAATAAAGCAGCTTCAAAATGAACTGGAGGAAATGCGGCAGGTCATCCTCAAATCGGAAAGAGATTCAGTAGAGTTGCAAGGTAAGATCTTAAGCAGGTCACAGAATTGGACCATTCCGGCTCTGGAGCCGCTTCCTTCCTAGGTTGGCTGAGGGATGATGGTGAGCTAGAGTGAGGAGCATTCTTCTTCTTCTCCTCATCCTTCCTCTTTCCCCTTCCTCTCCCCCTCCATCCCCTCCCTTCCCCTTCTTCCTCTTTTTTCTTTTTCTTCTCCCCCTTTCTCTTTTCCCTCCCTCTCCCCCTCTGTTCCCTTCCCCATCCCCTTCCTTTCCCTTATTCATCTTCCTCTCCATCCTCTTCCTTCCCCTTCCTCTTTCCTCTCCATCCCTTCCTTCCTCTTCCTTCCTCTTCTCCCCCTCCCCTCCCCCTCCCCTGCAGCTGGGACAATTGTTCTTGTGGTGTTTGCTCCCTAGATCTTTTCCCTCCTTTTCCAATCCCCCCCCCCCCCGGTTTCTGGAGAATAATGAGTTATAATGAGGCCTGCTGATCAGCTGGCCCAAAAATCGCCTGCCCTGCCGTCCACTCTCCTCACATTACGAGCAGCCATTTAGAATGAGGCTGGGTGAGTGGTGGCCATTTTGAATATAGTAACTCCCCTGCCACATGGCTGGTGGCCATTTTGGATGCACCAGGAAATGGTAATAAGGGCAGTGGCCATTTTGAGGGCCTCTCTAGACCAGAGGTAGGCAAAGTTGGCTCTTCTATGATAGATGGACTTCAACTCCCAGAATTCTCGAGCTAGCATGATTGGCTCAGGAATTATGGGGGTTGAAGTCACATGTCAGAAGAGCCAACTGCCAACCCCTGCTCTAGGCCAATGGCAGCAATTTTGCATGCACTTGTGTGAGTGGTCATTTGGAATGTACCTGACTTACGGCGGTGGCCATTTTGGATGCTCTTGTGTGTGGCCAACTTATGGCGGTGGCCATTTTGGATGGACTTGTGTGGGAGGCCATTTTGAATGTACCTAATGTATGGCGGTGGCCATCTTGGCAGCCATTTTGGATGCACTTGTGTTGGTGGCCATTTTGAATGTACCTCATTTATGGTGGCCATTTCAAGTGCTATCTTATTATTTTAAAAAGGGGAAATGGAAAATAATAAAATAACCTGCAATAAAATAAAATAATGCAAAAGTAAGGAGGAATTAGGAAAAAAGAACCCTGGGGTAGTGTTAAAGCATTGGATTATGAATTGCTTTGCTATGCACTGCAATGAACTGCCTTCAAATGCCGTGCACCTACATTTAAAGCTGACTATCATTAATGTGAACTCAATGCAACGCAGTGCAATGCAACCCTATGCAATACAATATCTGCAATGCAGTGCAATGCATTACAATGCAACGTAGCAAGTCATGTTACACTGCACTGTACTTCTCTGCAATGCAATACATGGAATGCAATACAATAAATGCAATCATGCAAACACTGAAATGAAATGAACTGCATCGCAGTGCGATGTATCGGTGTGCAACATGATGTAATGCACCGCAGTGTTATGGAGTGCAGTGCAATGCAGGGTACTGCTACGAGTGCAAGACATTTCACTGAATTCATCCGATACGGTATGAATTGCAATACGATGCAACACAATGCACTGCAGCACAATGAAATGCAACTCTATGCAACTCTATGCATGGTAAGAACAGACATGATCTGAAACAAAACAAAAAGAAAGATGATGATTCTCCCTTTGACGGCTCTTTTGCAGGCTGCTATGCCAAGGCTGATAAGGTTGACAAGTCCAAGGCTAATTCCAACAGGCCTACAGTGGACAAGTCCCTTGCCAATTTGCTGCCCACCAGTTGCCCCTCCTGTGACAACTCAAGGGTTACAACTCAAGCTTGGCAGGATGAGCAGCTTTGCGATTTTGTGTTCTGTCTCTAGATTTGCCAGTTCATTATTTATAACCAGTTTCCTGTGCATACACAATACTAATTCTTCACTTAACCTAGTTACAGTAGGAATGATTAAGATGTAACACATAGCATGCAGACATAATCCTGTCAAGACAGGGTGGCTAAAATAAACCGGAGAAGTATCTAATTAGCTTTTTACCTTAGACCATTAATAGCAAACCAATGGCATGGGTGCTACAGGTGGCACGCGGAGCCATATCTGCTGGCACGCAAGCAGTTGCCTTAGCTCAGCTCCAATGTGCATGTGTGTGCCGGCCAGCTGATTTTTGGCTCGCACAGAGCTCTGGGAGGGCATTTTTGGCTTCCAGAGAGCCTCCCCTGGCATCGGGGAAGCAGGATGTTTCTTCGGAGCCTGGGGAGGGTAAAACACGATCCTACTGGGCCCACCAGAAATTGGGAAACAGGATGTTTCTGGCTTCCAGAGGGTCCCCGAGGGGGTGGGGGTGGGAAGCTGCTTTCACCATCCCCAGGCATTGAATTATGGGTGTGGCCACTCACGGCACCCAAGGTAAAAAAGGTCCACATCACTGCCTTAGACAAACAGAAGGGTTTTGTTTATGTTAGGGGGAAGCATAAATGGATAATTATTTTCGGAAGCTAATCAAGGGCATGTAGATTTAATTCTATCATATCCACAGAGGGCATTCCATGATTGCTGGTGTAACCTTTGGTCTTAGCTAGAACAATAGAAGAGCTGAATAAGCAAATAGCCTTTACCCTAGGCTTAATATAGGCTTAAATAATACAGAATAATGAGATACTTTATTGGCAACATAGGTTTGCCATATCATTGCAATAATTTGGCAATAGCCTACACTATTAAAAATAGGCTCCATGGCTCCTCAACTCTACTCTTGGCGTTGCTGATATTGAGTGTGATATTTCTATGTCAGGTGAATGGACCCGTCGAAGAAGGAAATGGATGGAAAGGAGCCAGAAAAGTGGGATGAGGAGGAGAAGGAGGAGGAGGAAGAGGAGAAGGAGGAAGAGGACACAGAGGAGGAAGAGGAGGAGGAGGAGGAGGAAGAGGAGACGGAAGAAGAGGAAGAGAAGAAGGAAGAGGAGAAGGAAGGAGAGCAGAAGGAAGAAGAGGAGCTGATAGACGAGGAGGAAAAGGAAGAGGAAGAAGAGAAACAAATGTTGGAGAACAAAATAAAGCAGCTTCAAAATGAACTGGAGGAAATGCGGCAGGTCATCCTCAAATCGGAAAGAGATTCAGTAGAGTTGCAAGGTAAGATCTTAAGCAGGTCACAGAATTGGACCATTCCGGCTCTGGAGCCGCTTCCTTCCTAGGTTGGCTGAGGGATGATGGTGAGCTAGAGTGAGGAGCATTCTTCTTCTTCTCCTCATCCTTCCTCTTTCCCCTTCCTCTCCCCCTCCATCCCCTCCCTTCCCCTTCTTCCTCTTTTTTCTTTTTCTTCTCCCCCTTTCTCTTTTCCCTCCCTCTCCCCCTCTGTTCCCTTCCCCATCCCCTTCCTTTCCCTTATTCATCTTCCTCTCCATCCTCTTCCTTCCCCTTCCTCTTTCCTCTCCATCCCTTCCTTCCTCTTCCTTCCTCTTCTCCCCCTCCCCTCCCCCTCCCCTGCAGCTGGGACAATTGTTCTTGTGGTGTTTGCTCCCTAGATCTTTTCCCTCCTTTTCCAATCCCCCCCCCCCCCGGTTTCTGGAGAAGCTTGTGCTGTGGGGAGCGGGAGTGTGGATGGTCTCCTTTGACCCGGAGCCTCCCAAGTGCCTCCTGCTGAAGCCCGGCCTTCTCCTTGTTCTCTCCTCCAGGCTCCCCCTAGCTGAGTTCGCACAACATGCTCTTCCCCAGGTGAGGTCCAGAAGCCGGCAGCTGCTTTCCTGCCACCTGTCCAGCTTGGCCGCTTTGACTTTTGTGTGTCGCTTAAGTGTGTTGTTCAAACCCAGCCCTGTTGTCTGGTGCACTCTTGCGCCAAGCATTGTGTAAATGCAACAACCAAGGCGGATGTTTTGTTTAGCGGGAGCAACGGGGCCTGTGAATGTTCAGCCTGGAGGGATAAACTGACCAACTGTGGTTGGGCTCAAAGTCTTGTGTCCTTCCATCCCTTTGTGTCTCTGGGTCTCCCTGTCTCTTCTCTTGAACATTTTGTGGTTGTGCTGCCTGCAGATCACCAAGCCCAGCTTTGCAGGCACCAATCAATCAGTCAATCTACCCATCAATCAGTCAGTCAGTCAGTCAATCAATCAATCAGTCGATCAACCAAACCAATAACTAGTCAGTCAAACAATCAAAAAATCAGCCAGTCAGTCAATCAATCCATCAACCAGTCAGTCAATTTACCCATCAGTCAGTCAGTCAATCAATCAATCAATCAATCAATCAAACAAATCAATCAATCAATCAATCAAAAAACCCAACAGTAAGTCAGTCAATCAATCAATCAATCAATCCAACAGTCAGTCAATCAACCCATCGATATTTCAACCAACCAATTAATCAATTAATCAATCAATCAATCAATCAATCAATCAATCAATCAATCAATCAATTAATCAGTCAATCAATCAATCAATCAATCTCCATCAATCAACAAACCTATCAACCCATCAATCAGTCAACCAACCAACCTGTCAGTCTACCAACCAACCAACCAACTAGTCAGTCAGTCAGCCAATCAATCAATTACCCCACCCAGTCAATCAATCAGCAGTCAGTCAGTCAACCAACCAACCAACCCATCAATCAATCAATCAATCAATCAATCAATCAATCAATCAATCAATCAATCAATCAATCAATCAATCAATCAATCAATCAATCAACTGACCGATCAACCCATCAGTCAGTCAATAATCAAACTAACCCATAAATCAGTCAATCAACCCATCAAATTGATCAATCAGATTCAATCAATCACAATACAGCTGGAAGGGTCCTTGGTGTTCCTTCTAAGCACAAACTCAAATCTTTAATTTTGATTGATTGCTTTGGGCTGCTCATTCAGAGTGACTGGCCCCAAAACTGGTCATCTGGCCAGTGTTTCATACATTAGGCAGGGCTAGAACTCCATGTCTCCTGGTGTCCATCCTGGAACCTTCACCAAACTGGCTTAAACATTCAATCTCTTAACCAGGAATGGACAGTCTTTCTAAGAAATGGTGGATGCATTTCGCTATCGAGAACTCTTGGATGAATGTCAGGATGTTTAGAATCTGGGTTTATTGGGCTTTCCAGGAGAGAGTTGATATAAAATCATAGGGCTGGAAGGGACCAGCCAGGAGCCGCGGTGGGTTGGACTAGAAGACCTCGCGGACTTTTCCAACTCTTGCCATTCCGCATTACCTTTCATCCCTGCTCCTGTGCTTTGCAGGTGAGCTGGATGCCACGAGGCACAAAATGGCGGAGCTGAAAGAAGAGTTCCAGACACTGCAGGCTAGCAACAATCTTCTGCTCCACCAGCTGGAGAAGCTTGAAGCCATAAAGTACAAGTAGGTTTTGATGTTTCTGATCCTGGTGCGACTGTTCCACCTCGATATGGATGAGAACGAGGGGCCTGCCTCTTCGGCACTACTGGTGCGCCCTCCGAGGCCGCCGCGAGTGTGCACATGTCTTGTTTGCGTGCATGCACCCGTCGGCATGAGATTTGGCTTCTGCGCATGTGTAGCAAGCGAAATCTTGTGTGAGGACTTGCGTGCAAGTGAGAATTTAATGATTTTTGGTGATATTTTTGCTTGCGCGCATGCGCAGAAGCAAAAAATTAGCGAACATTGCCGAAATTTCACTTGTGTGAGCATCTTCACACAAGATTTGAAGCCAAATCTCATGCATGGGTGCATATGCACATCCCAAAAATCGCCACTGGAACGTAGCACTTTACCGTTCCGGTAGCAGGCTATCACTGGCCCTGAAATGGGTGGTAGAAGACGGTGGGTGGGTGGATCTCTCTAGTAGTCCAGGGGTCTCCAACCTCCGTAACTTTAAGACTTGTGAACTTCAACTTCAATTATGGGAGTTGTATTTGTTAAGGAGTGCACAGAGTGATCTCTGAGTTGTTAAAGGTACACGTACGTGGAGTTCAGCTGATAGCCCAGCTGATAGCCCAGAGAAACAAGTAGTGGTTCAGTAATACAAACTAGATACATTAAGTGTATAAAACATTATTTACTTTGGCAAATATCTTAGTTAAGAACAGCCCTAATCATACACAGTTAAATCAGTCGATACATGTACAAAACTATAACTCTTACTTGTTTAACTTACCAATACACAAACCAGCATTTAACACACAGTTCCTACCTTAGCAACCACAGAGAACATAATAGAAATAGCAGAGAGAGAGAGAGAGAGAGAGAACTACGCTTCTGGCTTCCTCTTACGGCAGTCTATAAAACTAAAAGCAATAGAGTTTCAATACATTTAAGCATACATCAGCACCCCAAACAACGGGGGTTCGGCAATTCCCCCGCAGGAGCAGAGAAATGCTGTAGCACCACGGCGGATGATCACACCCTCTCCAAGTCTTAAAGTGGCCATGTTAGGAGTCCCCTGCTGTAAACCATGGTGAGTGGGGCTCCAGTAGTGTGACCTTGTCTTCCCCCTCGAAGTTGCTTGGGTTGCAGGTGACCCAAGGTGGAGGTCTTCCCTTCTGGTTTCCTGGTCTATTTTCTCATACCGGTCTACCACTTTTGGAAGATAAAGGCGGGCAGGAAGGTCACTTGTGGACCACCCATTGTTGTCCCAGCTCCGGCAGCTGAATCAGAGGAGGAAGAGGAGGAGGCGTGGGAGTCGGAGTCAGTGTCAAGGCAAGCTGGGGGCTCCAAGGGGGAAGAAGGAATAGAGCTGGCAGAGGGAGAGAGAGAGAGACAAACAGAGACAGACAGAAAGAGACAGAAAGAAAGAGAGAGAGAGAGACAGAAAGAGAGTTGGCAGAGTGGGAGAGGCAGAGCCTGGGCTGTCCATCATCCCTCAGATGGTCAACAGCTCACAGGTCTGGAGATGGCTGATGATGGAGAGGAGGAATAGCTGGGTCCTGTTCCTGATGCACCATTGCCCAGAAGACAGAGGAGAGGAGAGCAGTGGAAATCTATGGGCCGGTTCTTGGGATAGAAGAGCCACCACTGCTACTGGATCCACTACCCTCCGAGGTCCGCACGGCACCTACCCTACTGGGTTTCCGAAAAGCCTTGAAAATCTGGCTTGAAAGCCTTGAAAACCTAGCCCCTCCGAGTCTCCGGAAAGGGGTGGCATACAAATCTAATAAATTATTATTATTATTTTAATTATTATTTGCCGGCAGGCTTGGGGGCTGTGAGAATTGGAGCCTCTTTATCCGGCCAAGACACGAATTGATTGGGATGTTTGGTGTATGAATGTAGGGTAGAGTTCCTGTAGGGTTTTCATTATTGTGAAATGTTTTATTGTTATTATGAAATTTATTTATTTATTATTATTATTATTATTATGAAATGTTTTATCATTATGAAATTTATTTATTATGATGATGAAATGTTTTTTTTATTATTATGAAATGTTTCAACCTGATTAGAATTATTTTTAACTATTATATTAATATAATACAGTATAATATAATCAAATATACACTGGTCAAAAAAATAAAGGGAACACTTAAACAAAAGAATATAACTCCCAAGTCAATCAAACTTCTGTGAAATCAAACTGTCCACTTAGGAAGCAACGCTGATTGACAATCAATTTCACCTGCTGTTGTGCACATCCAACTTTGTACAGAACAAAGGATTCAACGAGAATATTTCATTCATTCAGATCTAGGAGGTGTTCTTTGAGGGTTCCCTTTATTTTTTTGAGCAGTATATTTATATTTGAATATAAATTCAGTTAAATGAATAAAATAAATAAATAGTGAAGCCCCACCCTAGCTCTGGGGATAAAAGGCAGGGGGGTGGAGAGGAACAGTTGTGGCAGACAATTATTCATCTCCCAGCCAGGTGGAGTTGTTAGCCTGTTGTGAAAAAGAAACGTTTTAGCCGGGGTTACTGGCATGCCAGAAGTTGAAGGGCAAGTACCATTCTGGGGGATTCTGGGAGTTGAAGTCCACAAGTCCATAAAGTTGCCCTGACTTGGGGAGCGCCTGACTTGAGCCGATCTCCCGCAGTAAGTACAGAAACAGGACAGACGAAGCCGCTACGTCTCTGGAATGCATCGCTCAGTGGCCCTCGGATCGCCGCTATTCTCTTATAAAACAACCCGCCGATCAGAAAAGCAGCTGTGTCTCCTTCAAATTAGTGGAAATTGTGGGCATCCTCAGTGAGGACATCGAAGAAGAGAGGATGGAGAAGATGGAGGAAAACAACGAGCCCGACCAGTCACACCAGCTGGCGGCGACGGAGGAGGAGGTGGACAAAGAGTGGAACCAGGTATTTCCAATGGTCCTTGGAAGAAGCCGATTATCTAGGCCCTCAGCAGTCAGGATTCAGGCCCGGCTACAGCACGGAAACTGCTTTGGCCACACTGATGGATGATCTCTGGCAGGCCCGGGATAGGGGTTTGCCCTCTGTCCTGGTGCTTCTTGACCTCTCAGTGGCTTTCGATACCATTGACCATGGTATCCTTCTATGATGGCTGGAGGGGTTGGGAGTGGGAGACACCGTTTTATGGTGGTTCTCCTCCTACCTCTCCGGTCGGTCACAGTCGGTGTTAGTGGGGGGTTAGAGATCAACCCCTGGGTTCCTCCCTTGTGGGGTTCCTTAGGGGTCGGTTGTCTCCCCCTTGCTGTTTAATATCTACATGAAACTGCTGGATGAGATCATCCAAGGACACAGGGTGAGTTGCCATCAGTACACCGTTGTAATCTCCACCGTGTGCCCACTCGGTGAAGCAGTGGAAGTGATGTGTTGGTGCCTGGAGGCTGTTAGGGTCTGGATGGGTGTCAACAGACTCAAACTTAACCCCAACAAGACGGAGTGGCTGTGGGTTTTGCCTCCCAAGGACAATCCCATTGTCCGTCCATTACCCTGGGGGAATTATTGACCCCCTCAGAGAGGTCCGCAACTTGGGCGTCCTCGACCCACAGCTGATGTTAGAACACCATCTTTCAGCTGTGGCGATGGAGGTCATTTGCCCAGGTTCGCCTGGTACACCAGTTGCGGCCCTATTTGGACAGGGAGTCTCTGCTCACAGTCACTCATGCCCTCATCACCTCAAGGTTCGACTACTGCAATGCTCTCTACATGGGGCTACCTTTGAAGAGTGCTTCCCCTCCCGCCCTCTTCTCGCCCTCCCAGGGCAACTTGTCCCAGTGCTATCTAGGTGAAATGGAGAATGAGGACCAGGCTTGCAGCCAAGATGTTAAGAGAAAACCACGAAAGAGGAGAGATTCGGATGCCCGTAAGGTAGGAAGAGAGGGCAAAACGGAGGCAAGGGCAGGTCAGCTTAATGGTGGAGAAGGATCAGCTCAAACCCATCCTAGATGTTTCTTGGGCTCATCTCAACGGTTGGCTCCTACCAGTGTGGTTCAGAGCGCTGTACCGATAGGAACCCATCGATGATGCAATTTTTGGGTGATTTTTTCCCCTGGCGTCTCCATGTGGAAGAATCCCTCAGCTGTGCTTCGGACGAGGAATAACGGTCAGCATTAAGACGAGAGCGGGCAGGAGGGCTTAGAAACATAGAAACATAGAAACATAGAAGTTTGACGGCAGAAAAAGACCACATGGTCCATCTAGTCTGCCCTTACACTATTTTCTGTATTTTATCTTAGGATGGATATATGTTTATCCCAGACATGTTTAAATTCAGTTACTGTGGATTTATCTACCACGTCTGCTGGAAGTTTGCTCCAAGCATCTACTACTCTTTCAGTAAAATAATATTTTCTCATGTTGCCTTTGATCTTTCCCCCAACTAACTTCAGATTGTGTCCCCTTGTTCTTGTGTTCACTTTCCTATTAAAAACACTTCCCTCCTGAACCCTATTTAACCCTTTCACATATTTAAATGTTTTGATCCTGTCCCCCCTTTTCCTTCTGTCCTCCAGACTATACAGATTGAGTTCATGAAGTCTTTCCTGATACGTTTTATGCTTAAGACCTTCCACTCCCGACACGGAGATGTGCACATAAGGATTCCCTGGTGTGCTCCCAGTAACAGGTGTGGTGGTCATCCAGCAGGTGGCAGGCACTTGTCAGTGTGAGATTTGGCTTCTGCAATATGTGCAGGAAGGCCAATCTTGTGTGAGGAGGCTCGTGTGCGAGAGATTTCGCTGATTCTAGACGATGTTTTTGCTTCTGTGCATGTACAGAAGCAACCCCCCCCCCCAAAACTTGGCAAAATCTCTCTCACATGAGCTTCCTCACACGGAATTTGGCTTCCTGTGCAGGCACAGAAGCTGAATCTTTCGCTGACACATGTCCATCCAGAGCTGTGCATGCAGCTTTAGAATGGCCCGTACTGGCAGGAACCCATTACTAGAGACACTGGGAAAAAGTAGCCAAAAATTACATCATCAGTGGGGTCCTACAAGTCCTATCAGTAGGAACCCACCACTGGCTCATCTGAAGATCTCAGTCCTGTCTCCTGGTTTCTTGGTTCTTAGGGGCCAACTTTGAGGCGAGAGAAAGAACAATCCATCCATCCAGTGTATTACAAAAGAATTGATCATCCCCATGGAGGGTGGCCCATTGTTGACCACAAAAACCATCCAAAATCCTTTTAACCCTATGATTCTAGGAGAAGGGATGGGGCATTTAAGAATTTAGGAGGACCAGAAAGTTCTTCTGGGTTATCTAGAACTTGGAGGAAAGACGGAGTGGCCCAAACTTGAATTTCTTGACTTGGAGAGCTATTAGTTTAAAGCAGTGGTTGCTCCATTACTGGTGTGGTCCAAGAAGGGAGTGGACCATCACTTGTCCAGAATGGCAGGAGGGTTCCTGCCTTGGGCAGCCGGGGTTGACTAGGTCACTAGAAGACATAGAAGGTCTCTTTTAACCCTACAATTGTATGATGAAGGATGGGGCATTCAAGGAATTTAGGAGAGCCAGGAAGTTCTCCTGGATCATTGTCTAGACCAGGGGTGAGCAACCCGCAGCTCTTGAGCCGCATGTGGCTCTTTCATTCCTCTGTTGCAGCTCCCTGTCAACAGTCGGCAACACAGTTTTGAGAGGAGGTTCCAGTTAGGGTGGGGGAAAGCAGACGGTGCCAGCAGGAGACTCTACAGTTTTCCGGTCACCTCCACAATTGATAGGGCTTTAGGTTAGGGCAGGTAGAGAGAAAAAGGGACGCCGCGTTAGGAGGAAACCCTTATGGTGGAGGCATTGGACTTCCGGTCACCTACGGAATTGAACGGTATGTTTCGGGCTTCCTGTTAGGACGTTTGCAGCTCTTTGAGAGTTTAAGGTTACCAATCCCTTTGAGGTCTAGACCAGGGGGGAGACCAAAGATATAGATGGGGAGGATGGGATGATAGAGAAGCCACCTCCAGGAGAGATGGTGATGGAGCTATGAGAAGCTTCTTCTCCCATCCTCTTCTTGCCTACCAGACCCAGTGGAATCTGCCGGAAACGGAGAAAGAAGACCAGACTTCCCAACTGGAGTTGGTCAGTGGGAGAAGATCGAGGAGGAGAGGTTCCCTGAGAGAGGAGAAAGAAGAAGAGCTGGAGAATTGGAAGGAAAGGGAAAGCAATATGGAGTCCCTTCTTGGCCAAGAGTCCAATGCAAGTTTAGAGAGGGAAGGGCAGGTAAGCAGGTAATGGTGGAGAAAGGTCAGTTCAGGCCCATCCTGGGTGGCTTCTTGCACTCCTCTGGGGGCTTCAGTTGGGCCTCTTGATCAGGAGACACCACGATGGCCGGTCATAGAAATCTCACGAGGGGACAGACGCACACAATATATATATATATTTTTGCGTGCATGTACAGGACCAAAAAAATAGCTGAAATCTCTCTTGCGTGCGCCTGTCCCCTCCTGAGAGTTTGCTAAGACACGGCAAGATTTCAAAGAGGTAAAACTGGAGGAAATTTTTCTCTCCTCTACTTTTGTCCTCCCAAACCCTCTGTGCAAATGGACCCGTCTCTCCCCCATTTTCTTTTCTTTTTTTAAATGGGGTGCGCAGAGGCTTTGGGAGGCCTGCAGCATGCGAAAAATGGGATACTAACTTGAATTAAAGTTTACTTTGAGAAAAAAAGAACATCTTCAGATACAGTCTAATGTCATACACATAATAAGTCAGAATAACAATCCAAATATTATTACGTACGTAGGCTTTTTTATCAGTAGTGATGGGCGAACCCAACGGTGTTCGGGTTCGGCAAGTTCGGACGAACTTTACGCAAAATTCGGCCGAGCCCGAACCCGAACTCGAACCCAAACGGGGGATCTCTCCCACGAAGAGATTCCGGGGGTGGAGCTTTGACGTCACCGGCAGGTTGCTAAGGACGCCAAGATGATCACTTCCTGGATTCCATGGAATCCAGGAAGTAATCACCTTGACGTCCTTAGCAACGTGCCAGTGACGTCAAAGCTCTGAACACTGAACACGACCCCGAACTTTGCCCGAAGTTTGAAAAAATTTCGGGTTCGTCTTCGGCATACCGAACACCGCAAAATTCGGTACGGACCCGAATTGTGCGGGTTCGGTTCACCCATCACTATTTACCAGTTGTCTTTGTCATGATTAGCAAACAGATACCAAGCCTAAACAAACTTTAGCTGTAATACATGATTACAATACAGAGAGATTGCAGAGCATGGCTAACAGTGATTAGCCATTAACAGTGAATAGCTAGACAAAGAGAAACAGAGAGGGCGACTATAAACTCTAGCTCCCCCTTGTGGCAGTCTGGAGTACCTTGCAGCCAATATATTGCCAACCCAACAGTTATGGAACGTCCTAACAGCGCGCATGCCCACAGAGGGGGGAGGCTCTGCGTGCCACTTCTGGCATGCGTGCCATAGGTTCGCCGTCACATGTATAGGGTCTCCTGCGCGAGCAGGGAGTTTATTTATTTGTTTGTTTGTTTGTTTGATTTTTATGCTGTCCTTCTCCTTAGACTCAGGGCGGCTTACAACACGTTAGCAACAGCACTTTTTTAACAGAGCCAGGCTATTGCCCCCACCATCTGGGTCCTCATTTGACCCACCTCGGAAGGATGGGAGGCTGAGTCAACCTTGAGCCGGTGATGAGATTTGAACCGCTGACCTACAGATCTAGTCAGCTTCAGTGGCCTGCAGTACAGCACTCTACCTGCTGCGCCACCCCGGCTCGTTGGAGTAGAAGACCTCCAAGGTTCCTTCCAAGGAGAAATTTCCTAACAGTGAAAACAATGAACTGCTTCCCTTCAAAAGCTGTAGGTGCTCCACCACTAGAGGTTTTCAGGAAGAGGCTGGAGGGCTATTCACCTGAAAATGGTAGGGGGACTCCTACTCCACTAGCCTCAGAGACGGCAGCCAAACAGCCCGCCTAACCCCTTGGCACAACCAGCATGGCGCCCTTGCCATATCCATCCATCAGTAAACAAAGATATCAAGCCTAAACACATTTTAGCCGATATACATAACTACACTACAGAGGGATTGCAGAGCATAGTTAACGGTGAATAGCCGTTAACTGTGAGTGACCAGACAGAGAGAAACAGAGAGGGCTGCAGAGGGCTCGCGGTGGGACCCTCCATGATGGTTCTCCATTCTTCTCTGGGGGGTTTTGGCAGCAAGACATCATGCAGCAAGAGCTCCAGGAAGTGGAAGAAAGGCACCATCACAGCCAGGACGAATGGGAGGTGCTCCAAGAGGAACTCCAGCTGTGCAGGGAAGAGATTGAGCGGCTGAACGGCAACATCCCGACAGGGGGACGGGTAAGGCCGTCAGCACCCCTCGGCCATCGCTGGGAGCGAGGGGGTGGTGGTGTTTCTTCTCCTCAAGGTTGCATTCTGAGATGGCCCGACTTCCAATAGAGGGTCCTCCACATTGATCCCCATCCAGTGAAGGGCTACCAAAATTTTTTACTACCACACTGTGGGCGCGTGGGTTATGCAAGACCCCCTGCATTTTCTTTCAATACCTTTCGGTGCAAATTGGGTGCTGTGGGGTAGAGCTGCCCACCCCTGCCCCCATCCCAAAGAGCCAGGGGTGCAGATCCAGAGGTGTTTCACGAAAATCCAAATATTCAATTCAATTCAATTTATTAGATTTGTATGCCGCCCCTCTCCGAAGACTCAGGGCGGCTCACAACAACAATAAAAACAGTATAACAATGGAACAAATCTAATAATAAAATTACATTAAAAACCCCCAACAATTAAAAAACCATACAACACATACATACTCCAGCAAAGCAGCCTTCTTGGTTCTTGACGGCACCTGAACTCGATTGTTTCCTTTAAGATGTTTCCTTATACCCAGATTAGGTTAATATCGTCAGTGCTGGAATGGAAGGGGGTTTATGGAGAGGAGGAAGGAAGAAGAGGAGGAGGAGAAAATGGTCCTTGGTGACCTCTGAGCTTGGTGGTTTAGTGGTAGACATTTTATAAAAAAAATAGGTTTTATTAAATTTATATATATTTAAAAGAAACACCACAGCATCAGTAATTATAAATCACAAGCATAATAACACCTGGCACATCTAAACCAAAAGGCAAAAAAGGGAAGAAAAATGTGAAGATGACAAAGACATGATGTCTGTCTTGACAGCTCACCCTTTTTCTCTTGGTTTGTCTTACGGAGCTTAGATATCCACGGTTTGCATTCGGTTTTTATATAAGACCTCTTTCTACAGAGGAACCACTGAGCCTCTCATTTGCACCTCTATGTCTGGTTCGGTTCTGCAACCCAACAAGACCGACACAGACTGCAGAACAAAACAATGGCTGCCCACCTGCCTTCCATTGAGGACCTGTAGACTGCACGAGTCAAAAAGAGCGCCGTGAAAATATTAAGTGACCCCTCACATCCTGGACACAAATTATTTCAATTCCTACTCTCAAAACATCACTACAGAGCCCTGCACACCAAGGCAACTAGACACAAGAAGAGTTTTCCCCCTGAACGCCATCACTCTGCTAAACAAATAATTCCCCCAACACTGTCAAATTATTTATTAAGTCTGCACTTCTATTTCTACTAATTTTTCCCATCATTTCCCTCACCCATCTCCTCCCACTTAGGTCTGTAGGACTGTCACTTGTTGCTTGTATCCTAAGATTTTTATTAATATTAATTGTTTCTCCATTGCTTATTTGACCCCTATGACCATCATTAAGTGTTGTACCTCATGATTCTACACAAATCTATATTTTCTTTTATGTGCACTGAGAGCATCTGCACCAAAGACAACTTCCTTGTGTGTCCAATCACACTTGGCCAATAAAGAATTCTACTCTACCTCTACTCTACTCTACTCTACTCTACTCTACTCTACTCCCTCTTAAACTCCATTGTATTATCACCCTTTTTAAACTTTGCTTATCTCATCTTTCTTCTTTCAATTATTCTCCATCTTTTCTAAAACATTCGCTTATTTACTTTCTGAACAATACAATCCTGCAACTCTTTAACATATTTGCATTCACTATATGCAGCTTCCTTTTATTTCCTCCTTGCTAGTGGTGGACATTTCA
Source organism: Erythrolamprus reginae (assembly GCF_031021105.1). NCBI lineage: Eukaryota > Metazoa > Chordata > Lepidosauria > Squamata > Dipsadidae > Erythrolamprus > Erythrolamprus reginae. The sequence continues at coordinate 97,048,253 of NC_091955.1, forward strand.
TGACCAAAAACAAGAAAACCCACCAACCTCAAGAGAGAACCACGGAGAACTTATCCCAACCCCAAGTTACAAAAATATTCTTCTTTATCGGTGGCATTGTGTCCCTCTGGGTTCTTGGGTGGAATTCACCCTGGTTTTATTTGAAGTCTTGATCTCCTGGAACGTGGAGATCAAAACCACGGAAGGAAAAGGCAACCGATGTGAAGACAAGGACTATTTTGTAAAATAACTTTGCCATTGGGTCTGTTTCGGGGTGCGCTGTGCTCCAGAAGGGACAACGTGGGTGGGCCACCAGAAAGTGTCTATGGAGATTTTCCATCGTTCAGGTCATGGTGGTCCCACTCCACCCTCCGAATAGCGGCCTGTTCCAGACCCAGAGTGTTCTGCCTGACTGGCTCAGGCAATGCGTAATAGTCCAAGAAAAAGAAATCAAACACACATGTGCTCTGCTAATCAGCAAACTTGTATTAAATAAACAAAAAGGGGTTACTCAAAACAGTTCTTAGTGTCCAAAAACAATGATAGTGCAAGGCTTACTTCAGCCGCATACAAAAACACAGGAAAAAACAAACAAAGACAGCCTGGAATGAGCAAAGAAGTTTCAGGAGTCCTTTTGAATCTTTGAAGCAAACAGCAAGTCCCAGAGTTTTCACCTCCCACTTGTCTGAAAAAGCTGGGTTGAAAACTCCAACGGCACGGAACAGAAACTTCAGAGCAGGAATCACAAAATAACAGAGATAAACAGCCACAGTTTGCCTTGGGCCTCTGTTCCCTTTTATCCCTTTAGCCCTCATTAAGGGAACCACACCCAGCCCTCAGTATAAGAACCACACCCAGCCCAGGTGCTCCTATAATGACTTGTAATACTCCTTAAAGCGATCCCTTCTCTGCATAGCTCTTCTGCTACGGAGATCAATATATTGATCTGCAGAAGAATCCAGAGACGAAAGACTGTCTGAGGGACTGCAGGCCAAATCCCCTGGGCTGTCTGCTGAATCCTGCGTCCCAGTGGCCTTGTCCTCCTGGCTGTCTGCCACGTCTTCCTGGCTGTCAGCCAGGCTTTCGCATTCACTTTGTGCCACGTCTCTCCCATCTGTGGGAGCAACGGCTGGCCCAGGCCCAAACACAACACAGAGTAAGGCAGGAGAGTGGGTTTCAAGGAGTCCCACCACTGATTATCGTCTGTCGTCTCCTGTTCCGCAGGTCTCCAGTGGAGGGATGGTGCCGTTCTCCTTGTTTATCATCTGCACAGTAGGCTTAATCTTGTACTCCTTCTTCAAGAAATCCCGTTGTTGAGCTGTGGGTAGAGGAGAACGTTCTCCGTTTTGGCAAGGCATGAAAGACGTTCCGCTTTGATTCGGCAGATGGAAATGTCCTTGTTTTGAGGATCAGTGAGAGGGGAGGACACTGGAGAGGTTGGGAACATTTTCAACAAGTTTTGTGGCTTTATTAGCTGTGTTTTAGTTAAGTGTGTGTATTGCCTTCTGTCTGTCTTGGTGGGTTGTATATGGCTTGCTGTTATGCCATTTGTTAAAAGGGCATTATAAATAAATTATTATTATTATTATTATTATTATTATTATTATTATTTATTAAGTGCGGTCACGTTCTTTTATCCATAGCCTTTGTCAGTTCACAGCCATTCATTTTTTAAAAAATATATATTTTTATTGGTTTTGCACATAAGAATTACATAAACAAACATAAAACAGTGCCCATTGCATGTGCCCATCACCCGACTGACAATACCACCACCACCACCAATAGCGGGGGGTTCAAATATTTACTAATTTATATTCTTTATTTCCTTAGCTCTATTTTGCATTTGTTATTATTAAAAGAGTGATTGGAGTTTATTTTTCACCTTTTCGTCACAAATTCTATTCAGCATATAATCTTTCACCTTATTCCATCCTACCATGGACGATGGCTGTTCCTCGCCTCATCTGGGCCACCTCCCCCTTCGGGTCACTTACTCTCCATCAAGAAGGGGCCCGTTGCAAGCCAGCCCAAGAGACTCTGCAGTACGTTCTCCTCCTTGCACAGAAGCAAAACCCCACACTAGGACCAGTGAGGGGACGCACTTAACTCCATTGGGACCATCTTCTGCCACACGAATCCCAGCGACTGATTAGGTCCCACAGAGTTGGCCTTCTCCGGGTCCTGTCAACTAAACAATGCCATCTGGCGGGACCCAGGGGAAGAGCCTTCTCTGTGGCGGCCCCGACCCTCTGGAATCAACTCCCCCCAGAGATTAGGACTGCCCCCACCCTCCTTGCCTTTCGCAAACTCCTAAAACCCCACCTTTGCCGCCAGGCATGGGGGAATTGATTCCCCTCGGTCGCTCCATTTTATGTATGGTTTGTTTGGGTTGTATGAGTGTTTTTAATCCAGGGTTTTTAACTGTTTTGCTTTTTTAATCATTGGATTTGTAGTTTGTATTTCTGTTGTGAGCCGCTCCGAGTCTTCGGAGAGGGGCGGCAATCAAATCAAATCAAATCCAAATCAAATCCAAATCAAATCCAAATCAAATCAAATCAAATCAAATCAAATCAAATCAACAAATAAATTTACTGGGATGCCTCCGGGCAGGTGTGAGTGGGTGGGCGGCAGTTGGGGGTTGGGTGTGTGTGCCCCAGGAAGCAAATCTCGCAAATCTCACACGGGCACATGTGCCCAACTGCCAGTCAACTGGAGCTGCGCGCACAGCTCCATTTCCGCTACTGGAGGGGGGTCCTCCCTGTGGGGGAAGCAGCCCCCTCTGACCTTTGGCGGGCTGCTAGGGGTTCGCAGAGGTTCAGGAGAACCTCTTGCTAAGATTCTGTGCAGTTTGGACAAACCCCCCCCCCCCAAATCCTACTCCTGGCTGGCTCTGCCCACCCTGTGACACAAATTGGGCGGTCGTAAGTTGAGGATGACCCGAATTTCCCAAACTGATAACAGGCCTATCAAAAATCAAAATGATTCCCCCTTCTCTCTTCTCCGTTGGACTCCAATCATTCCTCATGCAACATTCACAGCTTGTATCTGTCACTCTCCAGTTTGGAAAAAGCAAGGAAGTAGCTGGATTTTAGCCCAAGGGTGACCGGGGGTGGGGGGAGGCAGACAATAAGTTTGCAACTGAAGCCAATTGTGTATTCCATTCCCCCAACCCCTCCTGCCCCACAAATTGCTTTCCAAAGCCAGCTGGATGTGCAGCTGGACTTAGCTTGGGAGTGTGTGAAGTGGTTGTGCTCTTTAGCAGCAGCCGGGAGTCAGTTTACAAGGTCCTGTCCAGCTGTGCAGGGGTTGCACACCTGATGTTTGAACAGCTGGAAGGGACCTCCACATCTGCCCCAGAAGGCCTCTCTTAATGCTTCCCAAGGGAAGGTCTAGAAATACAATCGGGGGTAGTCAGACGATGGGCTCAGGATCCAGAAGGCAATTGACAGAGTAGAACGACACCACAGAGCGAAATTCCAACAGTGGAAAAAGCCAAGCTCTGTTTTTTTCTCCACTTATGAAGAGGAGATAGATGAGAGGGATGGAGGATAGGAAAAAGAAGAGGGGAAGGAGGGAGAGAGGGAGGGAGGAAGGAAGGAAGGAAAAGAGATAGATGAGAGGGATGGAGTGTAGGAGAAAAAGAAAGGGGAGGGAGAGAGGGAGGGAGGAAGGAAGGATGAGAGGAGATAGAGGGATGGAGGATAGGATAAAAGAAAATGGGGAGGGAGAGAGAGGAAGGGGAGGGAGGGAGGGAAGGAAGGACGAAGGATGAGGGGAGATAGATGAGAGGAATGGAAGGTAGGAGAAAAAGAAAGGGGAGGGGGAGAGGAAGAGGGAGGGAGGGAGGAAAGATGAGAGGAGATAGATGAGAGGGATGGAGGGCAGGAGAAAAAGGGGAAGGAAAGGAGGGAGGGATAAATGAGAGGGATAGAGGAGGAAAAAAGGATGGAAGGAAGGAAGGAAGGAAGGAAGGAATGATTTGGACGAGGGGATAGATGGAGAACTTATCAAATCTGCAGATGACACCAAACTGGCAGGAATAGCCAACACTCCAGAAGATAGGTACAAAATATAAAAGGATCTTGACAGACTTGAACAATGGGCGCTATCTAACAAAGTGAAGTTCAAGGGTGAAAAAAGTCAGGTTCTACATTTAGGCAAGAAAAACAAAACACACAGGTGCAGTGTATGTGGTACATTTCTCAACAGTAGTAACAGTGAGAGGGATCTTGGAGTCCTAGTGGACAACCATTGAAATAGGAGCCAGCCGTGTGCAGCAGCTGCCAAAAGAGCCCACACAGTTCATCTGCCAATGAATTTAAAGAAATAAATTCCATGTAATTCCCGCCCTTACGTTGCTGGATTTCGACTGCCCAAATCTTCCTGACACGAGCACAGCCTCTTTATTCCAGTGCATGCGCCGCTGCGCCATCAAATGCCTGTGTTGGGCTTGGATTTGAGTGTTGGTGGCTGATTAAATTAATATTTATTTCTATTTACCAGCTAGGCCTAGCGCTGCTGTCGGTTGCAGGCACCTTATAGACGGAGCAAGCGGAAGAAATGTAAGGCACAGCAGTGTAGCAGTCTGTGGAGAGGGGTGGCATACAAATCTAATAAATAATAATAATAATATTTATTTATTTATTTATTGGATTTGTATGCCGCCCCTCTCAGCAGACTCGGGGCGGCTAACAACAGTAATAAAACAGTATATAACAATAATCCAATACTAAAATAATAATAATAATAATAATAATAATAATAATAATAATAATAATAATAATAAACAACTCCTCCTTCCGCTTCCGCCCAGGTGGGTGGGCATAGGATGGCCTTGAACCACTCGCAAGAATGCTTTGTGGCTGCATCTGCTTCCTCATGAAATCAGCCCTCCCAAGTTCTCATCAGCATCAGGCCTTCTATAGATAATGTGACAAGCTGTTAATTTATCACCAACTTCTGCACCACCTTGACACCCCATATGTATGTGAGTCCTTCGCATGTTCTCAGCAATCCATGCCATAGCAGGTGCAGCCACCAGAGGGAGCCCTCGGCCTTCACTTAAGGACTGGGAAATTCTGTGCTGATATTTTAATTTAAATTTCTCCCTGGTTGAGTCTGTCTGCTAAAGGCTAAATTTAATTCCTGGTTGGCTAGTTGACTGGGTCAACCGATGGCTTTTGGATGTTCCCGTGGTAGTTAACCCTTTCGCTGACCCAGTTAAGTGTATTAAGAGTGTGCATTTGTGCGTGTGTGCGTCTGGGTCTCTGTTTTAGCAGAATGTTTAGCAGGGAAGAATAAATTGATATGCAGAATAAATTAATATGCCATCTGGTTATGCAGCAGAAATAATCACTCACTACGGCCACTAGGGAGCCCAAATTTCTGTTGCTCAATGGGACATTTACCAAGTGAGCCTTGCCCCATGTTACGACTTTTCTAGGGCACGTTTGTTAAGTGAATTGCTGCCGTTGTTAAATGAGCAATAGAGTTGTTAAGTGAATCTGGCTATTCCCATTGACCTTGTTAGTCAGAAGGTCACAAAAGGGGTCATGTCTTGGTCCTTTCTGAGCCTTGAACTTCCTGCCTTCAACTTCGGGCTATTTGCTGACATTCTACCTTATTTATGTGCCCTTCTTCCCAAAGTTGCATGGGGAATGGGGGTAAATTAATTAATTTAAAGGTTGACTCAGCCTTCCATCCTTCCGAGGTGGGTAAAATGAGGGCCCGGATTGTGAGGGCAATAGCCTAGCTCTGTTAAAAAAAAGTGCTATTGCTAACATGTTGTAAGCCGTCGGGAGTCTAAGGAGAAGGGCGGCATAAAAATAGAATAAATAAAATAAAGAAAGAAAGAAAGAAAGAAAGAAAGGGGCTGATTTCTTTTTTAAAAAAACTTTTAAGGATGGATGATTGGCATGTGGATGTACGCATGCATGTGCAGTGGCAAAAAATCCAACCCCCACCCCAAAACCCCCAAACAAAAACGTGATTGCATGCACAGTGCCGGAAACTTGGTTTTTGCACAGGTGCAGAAAGAAAAAAGCCCAGAAAGACATTCAGAAAAAATATCTAAAAACAAAAACCAAAGGAAATAAAAATTAAAAAAAGATGGCAGTGCCCACGGACCCTTGTCTGCCCTTGTTCTAGAGTCTTGATGTCTTCTTCTTTATTTACTTATTAGTTTGACTAATTATATTGTGGCGTCAACGGGATGCCGCCCTGAGTCTATGGAGAGGGGCGGCACACAAATCAAATCAAATAAAATCAATCAATCAATCAATCAATCAATCAATCAATAATGCAGTATTCCAGGTGTGGCCTAAGGCTTTATCTTGCGATTCTGCAGTCCAGCTTGGAAGCAGCAGAGACCTCTTGGTCAAAGGATGCTGTGGTCCATTGCCAGGGCAACACGGAACTTAGAACCCCCAGCATGTCCGAACAGTCTGCAGAAGAGGCTGGGCTGGGAGGAAGCAGGTGTTAACATGTGGTCAGCTGTGGGGACAAAGAGGTGATGGGGCCTTCTTGAATAGCAATAGCATTCAGACTTATACACCCACGGCACAGTGCTTTTTCCAGCCCTCTCTAAGCGGTTGACAGACTCAGCCTTTTGCCCCCAACAATTTGCATCCTCATTTTACCCACCTTGGAAGGACGGAAGGCTGAGTCGACCTTGAGCCGGTGGTGAGATTTGAACTGCTGAACCCCAGCTCTTGAGAGAGAGAATGGGGGTGGGGGAGACAGATGATGGATGGATGGATGGAACCCTACACTACTTCAGACAAATAGTTATCCAACATCTTCATTAAAACTTGCAGTGTTGGAGCATTCACAACTTGAGGCAAGCTGTTCCATGGATTAATTGTTCTATCAGGAAATTTCTCCTTAGTTCTAAGTTGCTTCTCTCCTTGTTTAGTTTCCACCCATTGCTTCTTGTTCTACCCTCAGGTGCTTTGGAGAATAGCTTGACTCCCTCTTCTTTGTGGCAACCCCTGAGATACTGGAAGGCTGCTATCGTGTCTCCCCTGGTCCTTCTTTGCATTAAACTAGCCAGGCCCAGTCCCTCCAACCGTTCTTCATAGGTTTTAGCCTCCAGTCCCCTAGTCCTCTTGATTGCTCTTCTCTGCACTCTTTCCAAAGTCTCAACGTCCTTTTTGCATCCTGGTGACCAAAACTGAATGCAGGATTTCAAGGGTGACCTTCCCAAGGCCTTTTACATTTGTATTAACACTTCACATTATCTTAATGCCGCCTAGAACAGCACTGCCTTTTTTGGCAGCTGCCAAGATTATTATTATTGTTGTTATTGTTATTAATTATTATTATTAATCTCTATAATCTCTCTCTGCATTCATCCCATCCATCCATCCTCTAGGATATTTCCCAACCTTGGCCACTTGAAGATATCTGGACTTCAACTCCCAGAATTCGCTGGCTGGGGAATTCTGGGAGTTGAAGTCCCGATATCTTCAAGTGGCCAAGGTTGGGAAACACGACTCTAGATGTCTTATCTTTCCATCTTTCATCTATCATCTCTGTCTCGGGAAGGTGCCATCAGCTCACGAAGCCCAGTTGGATGAAGAAGGGCTTTCACGGACCCCTTGAATTGCGGGCGGGGGTCGGCAGGCGGCCCAGCCGGGACCTTGGAGGGGAGGGGGCGTCCTCCCTTCCCACCCCGATGGTGCGGCGGGAGGAGAAGCGGCCCGAGCGAAGCGGGGCTTTGCAGGGCTCCAGCGCCCGAAGGCGCGCCCCTCTTCCCGGGTGGAGTGAGGGAGGGTCGTGGGGAAAAGGGGGTCCCGGGCATCCGCTTGGCTCGGGCGGCGGTGCCAAGGAGCATCCTTAGCCAGGCGGGGACGCGCGTGTCTGCCTCTGCGTGTCCACTGTAGGTGTGCACGTGCACGCGCCTCTTGCCCGCCTGGGGGAGGGTCTCCCCTCTGCTCCTCCTTCTCCTCTCCCTCCCCCCCCCGTACAATTTCTTCCTCCAAAACGCCATGGAAGCGGCTGGGATGATGGTGCTGCGGAGGAAGAGGAGGAGGATGAAGGCCAGAGCAGGTCGGTGGGGGTGGGGGGTGGGGGAGATCCTCCTGGCCCCCTCCCACCCACCCCCCACGCAGCCCCCTCCCCACTCCCCCGTGGCCGGCTCTCGTCGCCCCCTCCCCTGCGGGGCAGGAGCTTCTGCCCCCCTCCACTTCCTGAGCCCCCACCCCATTTCAAGACCCCCCATCCTCGAGTTTCCACCCCCCCTTTCTGGTGGCATCAGCTCCCCCAGCCTTGTCTCTCCGCCCCTTCCCCCCTCCCGTCAGCAAACACCTGCTCCTGATGACGTCACGGGCCAGGAGGTGGGGAGGGGGGAACGGGAGGAGGGGGTGGGAAAAGCCATCGGACGCCCGCTCCTCATGGATTTTAGAACCACTCCGGATTTGGAAGAAAGCCCCCCATCCCGGTTGCCCAATGCAGAATTTGAACCTCTTTTTTTGTCGGGGGGGGGGGTGTTGCATTTATTTTGGGGGAGAGCCATAATCCCACCTCGGAGGGGGAGGGGGTGTCCCCCGCTGCTGCTTCCTTCTGGAGGGAGTCTTTGGGCGCCTCCAAGCGGGCTGTGACACCCATCCAGCCATCTATCTTGGTTAATTCTCCTTTGAGGTTAAACCTGGATCAATTAATTAAATTAAATTAGGAGAATTCCATCTTTATTTTTCCAGCCAGGTCTGCTGGTGGGGGCATCAGGGAGGGTCCCACACTGGTTTTTTTGGGTGTGGCGTGAAGGGGACCCACCTGTAGCTCTGTTATGGAAGTGTCAGTGGGATGGGTGGGGGTGGCAATGTTGGGGAAAGGATCCCCCCCGCTTTAAAATAGAAAAGGAGCCTTGAGTCGTTCTGAGATGATGGGCCAGAGGTCTGCAAATTAGCAGTTAGCATTTAGACTTATATACAGCTTCGTAGTGCTTTTCTGGCCCTCTCTAAACGGTTTTACAGAGTCAGCCTCTTGCCCCCAACAATCTGGGTCCACATTTGACCCACCTCGGAAGGAGGGAAGGCTGAGTTGACCTTGAGACGGTAAGGATCGAACTGCTGGCAGTGGGCAGACTCTGGTTGCAATACTGCATTCTAACTATTGGGGAAGGAAGGAAGGCTTTCTCCTTCCCTTCTCTCCTTCCTTCCTTCCTTCCTTCCTTCCTTCCTCTTTTTTATCTATTTTATTTTATTTTATATTTTGTTTTGTTTTATTTTGTTTTTTATTTTATTTTATTTTATTTTATTTTATTTTTATTTTATTTTATTTTATTTTATTTTATTTTTTTTTATTTTATTTTATTTTATTTTATTTTATTTTATTTTATTTTATTTTATTTTATTTTATTTTATTTTATTTTATTTTATTTTATTTTATTTTATTTTATTTTATTTTATTTTATTTTATTTTATTATTTTATTTTTTATTTGACTTATATGGCGCTCTTCTCCGAGGACTCAGGGCGGGTCAAAACATATAAAAATACAATCTTCCCCTCACTACCTCCCTCTCTCCGTCTCTCTCTCTTTTCTTCCTTCCTTCCTTCCTTCCTTCCTTCCTCTTTTTTCCCCTTCCCCACTCCCTCCCTCCCTCTTTTCCCCCTCCCTCCCTTCATTTCTCTCTCTTTTTCCTTCCCCTCCTCAACAGTAGACCAACAGTTTTGGGATGTAGCAGAGAAGGTGCCCCAGCTGATGCTGGGATCCTTGGACCATTATTGGTCATAACTCCAGTTCCATCTTTTTCTTGACTCTTAACTGGGAGTAAGTTGCCTTCTATTATCCGTCTTTGATTAGCCTTCAATCCTGCCCATATTGTGTTGGGCTGGTATGTAGAAGTAGCCCATTTTGTTTTGGAAAGGTTTGGTCTATAGCAAGTTGGCCTACTATGTAGAAGTCACAGGCGCGTAGACATTATTTCTTGAACAAAGCTTGTCTGGGCCAGGAATTAGCAGCTTTGTTATTTTAGAAACATAGAAACCTAGAAGATTGATGGAAGAAAAGACCTCCTGGTCCATCTAGTCTGCCCTTATACTATTTCCTGTCTTTTATCTTAGGATGGATCTATGTTTATCCCAGGCATGTTTAAATTCAGTTCCTGTGGATTTATCACAGTATTTTGAGCTCTGCCTCTAAACTTGCCATTTATATTATTTATAACTAGTTTCCTGTGCATACAAATATAAAGTATTAATTTTTCACTTAACCTAGTTACAATAGGAATGATTAATATGTAACATATAGCATGCAGACATAATCCTGTCAAGATAGGATAGGCTAAAACAAACAGAAGAGTATCTAATTAGTTTTTCACCTGAGACAAACAGAAGGGGTTTATTTACTTTAGGTGGAAGCTTAAATGGATAATTATTTCCTTAAGCTAATCAAAGGAATGGCTTAAACCGGGCATGTAGATTTAATTTTATCATATCCACAGAGGGCATTCCATGATTGATGGTTTAACCTTTGCTCTTAGTTAGAACAATCGAAGAGCTGAATAAGCAAGTAACCCTTACCATAGATTTATAGAGAGCAGTGAAGGGTTCCCCGTCACTGGTACTACCGGAATGCTCCTGGTACCTGGCAAGGGCGTTCATGCATCTGGTGTGCATGCGTGCGTCCGTGTGAGATTCAGCTTCTGCCCATGCGCCGGAATCAAAATCTCATGTGAGGAGAGTGTGTGTCCTCACATGAGATTTTGCTTCCGGTGCATGCGCAGAAGCCAAATCTCACACCGATGCACGTGGTTGCCTGCTGGTCAGCTGGAGTGGCACCTCGATTTTTGCTACCGGGATGCCGTATTGCCCCATATCAGTTGCAGCCCACTACTGATAGATAAACTTTTAGGCTTAAGAAATACAGAATAATGAGGTGCTTTATTGGCAAGATAGGTTTGCCATATCATTGCAATAATTTGGCAACAGCCTACACTATTAAAAATAGGTTCCATGGCTCCTCGACTCTTCTCTTGGCATTGTTGATGTTGAGTGTGATGTTTTTATGTCAGGTGAAGTGGATTTACCCAAGAAACAAATGAACGAAGAGGAGCCAGACGAGGGGGATGAGGAGGAAGAGGAGGAGGAGGAAGAGGAGGAGGAAGTGGAAGAGAAGGAGGAAGAGGAGAAGAAAGAAGAGGAGGGGAAGGAAGAAGAGGAGAAGGAGAAAGAGGAGCAGAAGGATGAGGAGGAAGAGGACGAATCGAAAGAAGAACCTAATAACGATGGGGACACCTCAAAAGAAGACTTGGAGAACGAACTCCAGGCTCAGGTGTTACAACTTCTAGATGAACTGGAGGAAACGCGGGAGATCGTCCTCAAACATGAAGAAGACGCTATGGAGTTGCAAGGTAAGATCTTAACCAGGTCACCGAGATGGACCATTCTGGCTCTGGAGCCGCTTCCTTCCGGCTCTCCCTTGTTTGAGCTGCTCTTCTTGGTTGACCGCCACGAGGGTCCATTGTCCTCTCAACAGCCTTGGGTGGCAACCTAGGATGGCTGAGAGATGATGGCGAGGAGCATTATTCTTCTTCCTCCTCCTCTTCTCTTCATCCTCCTCCTTCCTCTTTTCCCTTCCTCTCCCTCTCCATCCTCTTCCTTCAACTTCTTCCTCTTTCACTTCCTTTGCTTCCCCCTCCTCCTCCCTCCTTTCTCTTTTTTTCTTCTATTTCTCCCCCTTCCTCTTTTCCCTCCCTCTCCCCCTCTATTCCCTTCCCCATCCCCTTCCTTTCCCTTCTTCCTCTTCATGTTCTACTTCATCTCTATCCTCTTCCTCCCCCTCCTCTTCCTCTCCATCTTCTTCCTTCTCCTCCTTTCCCCTTCTTCTTCCTCTTCCCCTCCTCTTCCTCTCCATCCTCTTTCTTCCCCTTCCCCTTCCTCTTTCCTCTCCATCGTCTTCCTTCCCCTTGTTCTTCCTCTTTCCTCTCCTTCCTCTTCCTTCCTCTTCTCCCCCTCCCCCTTCCCTCCCCTGCAGCTGGGACAATTGTACTTATGGCGTTTACTCTCTAGATCTTTTGCCTCCTTTTCCAATCTCCCTCCCTTCCCCTCTGGTTTCTGGAGAAGCTTGTGCTGTGGGGAGGGGGAGTGTGGAAGGTCCCCTTTGACCCGGAGCCTCCCAGGTGCCTCCTGCTGAAGCCCGGCCTTCTCCTTGTTCTCTCCTCCAGGCTCCCCCTAGCTGAGTTCGCACAACATGCTCTTCCCCAGGTGAGGTCCAGAAGCCGGCAGCTGCTTTCCTGCCACCTGTCCAGCTTGGCCGCTTTGACTTTTGTGTGTCGCTTAAGTGTGTTGTTCAAACCCAGCCCTGTCGTCCGGTGCACTCTTGCGCCAAGCATTGTGTAAATGCAACAACCAAGGCGGATGTTTTGTTTAGCGGGAGCAATGGGGCCTGTGAATGTTCAGCCTGGAGGGATAAACTGACCAACTGTGGTTGGGCTCAAAGTCTTGTGTCCTTCCATCCCTTTGTGTCTCTGGGTCTCCCCGTCTCTTCTCTTGAACGTTTTGTGGTTGTGCTGATTGGCAGGCACCAATCAGTCAATCTACCCATCAGTCAGTCAGTCAGTCAGTCAATCAATCAATCAATCAATCAATCAACCAACCCAACAACCAGTCAACCAACCAAACCATCAGTCAGTCAATCAATCAACCAACCAACCCAACAATCAATCAGCCAATCAATCAATCAACCAGCCAGTCAGTCAGTCAATCAATCAATAAATCAACCAACCAATTAGTGTATCAACCAACATCCAATTAATTAATTAATTAATTAATCAGTCAGTAAGTCAACCCATCAACCAACCAACCCACACATCCGTCAGCCAACCAACCAACCAACCAACCAACCAACCAACCAACCCAACAATCAGTCAGCCAGTCAGTCAGTCAGCCAGTCAGTCAGTCAGTCAGTCAGTCAGTCAGTCAGTCAGTCAGTCAGTCAGTCAGTCAGTCAGACAATCAGTCAACCAACCCATCAGTCTGTCAATCAGTTCAATCAATCAAACAAACCATCAATCACCCAATCACCCAACCAACCCATCAGTCAATCAGTCAATAACCATCAGTCAGTCAATCAATCAATCAATCAATCAATCAATCAATCAATCAATCGATCAACCCAACAGTCATTCAGTCAGTCAGTCAATGAATCAATCAGTTAACCAATCCATAAATTAGTCAGTCAGTTTATCAATCAATCAACCCATCAAATCGATCAATCAGATTCAATCAATCACCATACAGTTGGAAGGGCCTTGGAGTTCCTTCTAAGCACAAACTCAAATCCTGAATTTTGATTGATTGGTATTTTGAAACATGTTTCACAAGCAGTCCTCGGCTTACAACACTTTGCTTGGTGAAAGTTGGAAGTTACAGTGGAATTGGAAAAAACTGACATACGATCACTTTCCAGACTTATGGCCATTGCAACATTCCCTCGGTCACGTGATTAACATTTGGATTGCTTGATCGCTAAAGAGAAAATGGGAGGGTCCGATAGAGGCAGTGCTCGACCTACGCTACGACCACCTTTGTGTCGCTAAGTGAGACACTACAGCAAATTTTGCCTCATTTTGTGACTTCTCACCCCCGTCCTTAAATGAATCCACAAGAGTTGTTAAGTTAGGAACACGGTTGTCAGGTGGATTCCCCCTTGGCTTTGCTCATCAGACGGTCGCAAAGCGGGATCACATGACTCCCAGGATGCTGCGATGCTCGTAAACGGGAGTTGGTCACCAATCTTCCGAATGCGGATCCTGTGACCACAGGGATGTTGCAATGGTCGTAAGTGCGAAAAACAGTTGTCAGTCACTTTTTTCTGGTGCCGCTGTAACTTTTGAACGGGAAAAAAATGGACGCTTGTAATCTGAGGGGCAGCGGTAAATAGCTAGGACCTCAACCGCCTGTCGCTGGGCGCCATCTTGAGTTTTTGGGCCTCCGTGGACTCCCTGGCTCACCCACATTCTGCTGGGAAAGCCGCAGGGGCCTGGTGGACCTGGTTCTCTGAGGGTTTTGCGGCTGTTAATTCGCCTTTTCCCTTCCCGACAGGTTTACTGGAAGACGAGCGCCTAGCGAGCGCCCATCAAGCGGAGATTTTCACCAAACAGATCCAGCATTTGCAAGGTCAGTCCTGATACGTTCCGGTGTTTTATTTATATTTATTTATGTCATCGTCAGTGGTGGGTTGCTAGTGGTACGGAAGCAGCCTGCGCATCGGTAGTGGCCGCCAGATTGCGCAATTTCTGCACGCTTGCTCCGGCGTCAGTTCTACGGGTGCCGCCATCTTTTCTTTGTCTTTCTTGCCTCCTGCGCATGGTACATAAATTTTGCGTAGTTTGGAGAACCATACCCATGACTCATTCTTACGGGCGAGTGGCTGACTTTTGAGACTCTCTTGTCGGTCTTCTCTGTTGACCTACAAACGTCCGTCCCCGGTCACTGATACCTGACCTGGGTTGCCAGGAAAACTAAGAATATATCGGGGAAATATTTGGGCTGCTCATTCAGAGCCTGAGTGGAAGGCCGAACTGGACAGAGACGGACGGTGAGGTCATGCCTGGAACTCAGATGACCCAAGACTCTTCCCTGGGAGAAGGCCTGTAAAATAGAATAGAAGAAGAGAATAGAATAGAATATTATAGAATAGAATAGAATAGAACAGAAGGGAAGAGAAGAGAAGAGAAGAAAAGAAAAGAAAAGAAAAGAGAAGAGAATGTAGAATAGAATAGAATAATAGAATGGAATGGATTGGGATGGGACAGAATAGAATATAGAATATAAAATGGAATAGAATAGAAAATAAAATAGAATAGAATAGAAAACAGACTAACTAGACTAGAATAGAATAGAAATAGAATAAAACTAGAATAGAATAGAACAGAATAGAACAGAACAGAATGGGAAAGAACGGAATGGGAATAATAGAACAGAATAGAGAATAGAATAGAAAAGCAGAGAGAAATAGAATAAAGAACAGAACAGAATACAGGTATAATACAATCGGGAAGAGACCTTGGAGGTCTTCTAATCCAGCCATTGACTGTCCAGTGAAGAAGCAGGCATAACTTCTGGTGGCAAGCTGTTCCATTGGTTGATTGTCCTCACTGTAGGAAATTTCTCCTCAGTTCCAGGTTGCTTCTCTCCTTGGTTAGTTTCCACCCATTGCTTCTTGTTCTACCCTCAGGTGCTTTGGAGAATAGGTTGACTCCCTCTTTTTCTCCCTTTCTTTGACCTCATGGTGGTGGGAGCTGCCTCACTTCTAGGCCTTCAGCATCAGTGTTCAGTACAGCCTGTAAAGCAGTGGTCTTTCTTTCTTTCTTTCTTTCTTTCTTTCTTTCTTTCTTTCTTTCTTTCTGTCTTTCTTTCTTTCTGTCTTTCTTTCTGTCTGTCTTTCTTTTTTCTTTCTTTCTTTCTTTCTTTTTTCTTTCTTTTTTTCTTTCTTTCTGTTTGTCTTTCTTTCTTTCTTTTTTCTTTCTTTCTTTTTTCTTTTTTTCTGTCTGTCTTTCTTTCTTTCTTTCTCTTCCTCTCTCTCTTTCTTTTCTCCCACTCCTTCCTTCATTCATTCCTTTCCTTCTTTCTTTCTTTTTTTCTTTCTTTCTTTCTGTCTTTCTTTCTTTCTCTTCCTCTCTCACT
>NC_091955.1:97068862-97088862 GCF_031021105.1 Erythrolamprus reginae
GAAAGCCTGGCTGACAGCCAGGAAGATGTGGCAGACAGCCAGGAGGATGAGGTCACTGGGACGCAGGATTCAGCAGACAGACCAGGGGATTTGGCCTGCAGTCCCTCAGACAGTCTTTCCTCCCTGGGTTCTTCTGCAGATCAATATATTGATCTACGTAGCTGAAGAGCTATGCAAAGAAGGGATCGCTTTAAGGAGTATTACAAATCACTATAGGAGCACCTGGGCTGGGTGTGGTTCCCTTAATGAGGGCTAAGGGGATAAAAGGGAACAAAGGCCAAGGCAAACTGTGGCTGTTTATCTGTGGTGTTTTGTGGTTCCTGCTTCGAAGTTTCTGTGCCGTTGGAGTTTTCAACCCAGCTTTTTCAGACAAGTGGGAGGTGAAAACTCTGGGACTTGCTGTTTGCTCCAAAGATTCAAAAGGACTCCTGAAACGTCTTTGCTCATTCCAGGCTGTCTTTGTTTGTTTTCCCTGTGTTTTTTGTATGCGGCTGAAGTAAGCCTTGCATTGTTTTCTAAAACATTGTTTTCTAAACTAAAAACTGTTTCTTGAGTAAGCCATTTTTGTTTACCTAATACAAGTTTGCTGATTAGCAGAGCACGTGTGTGTTTGATTTCTTTTCCTTGGACTGTTACGCATTGCCTGAGCCAGTCAGGCAGAACAGGTCCCGCCAAGTGACATTGTCTAGTTGACGGGACCTGGAGAAGGCCGACTCTGTGGGACCTAACCGGTCGCTGGGATTCGTGCGGCAGGAGGCGGTCCCGCAAGTAATCTGGTCCCATGCCATGTAGGGCTTTATAGGTCATAACCAGCACTTTGAATTGATTCTGGAAGCCAATTGGCAGCCAGTGCAGATCGCGGAGTGTTGGAGAGACATGGGCATGTCTGAGTGGGCCCATGACCACTCGCACAGCTGCATTCTGGATAATTGGTAGTTTCCGAACACTATAATATAATAACAACAGAGTTGGAAGGGTCCTTGGAGGTCTTCTAGTCCAACCAGAGGGGGGTTGCTAAGGTGGAACGGTGACGTGTGCTCGCAGGTGCTACCGGTTCCAGCACAATTATGCTACTGCACCTGGGCAGGAAGCGAAATTGCACGCGGACAGACGTGTTTTTTTGTTTTTGATATAATATTTTTTGATAGAAAAAATAAATATAAAGGAATATAAGTAAAATGAATATTTTTCAAAAGCTTCTCTTTTTTTTGTCCATTGGCACCATTTTGTACAGGTTTCATAATAATCCGATTCTTTTCAATTCTTAAGCTCCATTGTCAATCTGTCCATCTCTGCACAGTCGTATATTTTCTTGATGATCTCATTGTCTTCAGGTATCTGCGGATTTTTCCAGTTCTGTGCAAATACAATCCTTGCAGCTGTTGTAATATGCAAGCTTAAATATTTTACATTTTTAGAGTAGGTACCTCTCATAAAAAGAAACTTAAAAGAAGCATTGAAATAAAATATTAATTTAAAAGCAATTAAAAGACAATATTGATAGGAATGTATATATCATGTAGATTCATCTGTAAATATGATCATGTATTTTTAAAAAATGGAAAAATTTAATAAATATATATTTTAAAAAAAAATATTTTTCAAAAACATATGCTAACATTGAATCGACCTAACATATTTATTTATATCTCACCTTTATTATTGTTATAAATAAGTCAAAGTAGTGCATATACCTGATGCTTCTTTCTCCTTCTGTTTTCCCAACAACTGTCCTGCGAGGTGGGTTGGGCTGAGAAGGAGGGACTGGCCCAAGATCACCCAGATGGGGTTTATGCCTAAGGCAGGACTAGAACTTACTGTCTCCTGGTGATTCACCCAAAATCACCCAGCCGGCTTTCATGGCTAAGGCGGGACCAGAACTCCCCAACTCCCAGTGATTGGCCCAAAGTCACCCAGCCAGCTTTCATACATAAGGCGGGACGAGAACACACTGTCTCCTGGTGATTGGCCCAAGGTCACCCAACTGGCTTTCATGCCTAAAGGAGAACTAGAACTTTAGTGTTTCATACACTAAATGGCGGGCTAGAACTCCCCATCTCCTGGTGTCCATCCTGGAACCTTCACCAAACTAGCTTAAATAATTCAATCTCTTAACCAGGAATGGACCGTCTTTTTAAGAAATGGTGGATGTGTTTCGCTATCGAGAACTCTTGGATGAATGTCGGGATGTTTAGAATCTGGGTTTATTGGGCTTTGCAGGAGAGAGTTGATATGAAATCCCAGGGCTGGAAGGGACCAGCCAGGAGCCGCGGTGGGTTGGACTAGAAGACCTCGTGGACTTTTCCAACTCTTGCCATTCCACATTACCTTGGCTCCCTTTCATCTCTACTCCTGTGCTTTGCAGGTGAGCTGGGCGCCGCGAAACAGAAAATCACGGAGCTGAAAGAAGAGTTCCAGACACTGCAGGCGAGCAACAATCTAATGGTGCAACAGCTGGAGAAGCTTGAAGCCATAAAGTACAAGTAGGTTTTCATGTTTCTTCTCCTGAAGCTGACTTGTAGATCTGAAGGTCAGCGGTTCAAATCTCACCGCCAGCTCAAGGTTGACTCAGCCTTCCATCCTTCCGAGGTGGGTCAAATGAGGACCTGGATTGTGGGGGCAATAGGCTGGCTCTGTTCAAAAGTGCTATTGCTAACATATTGTAAGGCGCCCTGAGTCTAAGGAGAAGGGCGGCATAAAAATCGAATAAATAAATAAACAAACAAATAATAAATAAATAAATAAATAAATAATAAATAAATAAATAAATAATGAGCAATAAATAAATAAATAATAAGTAAGTAAGTAAGTAAGTAAGTAAGTAAGTAAGTGAACGAGGGTCCCTGTCAAGCTGTCAGTCAGAATCCAGACAAATAAAACTCAGAGTCCTTTTCGTAAAAGTTCAAAAGTGAATTTATCAAAATCAGAACTAGAAACATCAAAGGAAAAGCAAAGTCTGAGAAAATGGTGCGATACGAGCATATATCAACCCCTTTTTCCCCTTGGGACGATGCCCAATCCCCATTGTCCATAACCATCAGGTGGGACATCTTGGCCCTCACGTCCTCTGACGGTCTCCTCCTGGTACCTAGGAAATAGCAATAGCACTTTTATAGACTTATATACCGCTTCACAGTGCTTTACAGCCCTCTCTAAGCGGTTTACAGAAAATCAGCCTATTGCCCCCAACACTCTGGATCCTCATTTGACCCACCTTGGAAGGATGGAAGGCTGAGTCAACCTGGAGCCGGTGGTGAGATTTGAACTGCTGAACCACAGCTCTTGATAGGTAGGTAGGTAGGTAGGTAGGTAGGTAGGTAGATAGATAGATAGATAGATAGATAGATAGATAGATAGAGGCGGGTGGGGGCAGTGCGAATCTCTGGGGGGAGTTGATTCCAGAGGGCCGGGACCCCCACAGAGAAGGCTCTTCCCCTAGGACCCACCAAGCGACATTGTCTAGTTGACGGGACCTGGAGAAGCCCAACACATGTGGCAGTAATATGTTTTATAATTGTTGTTGTAAGCCGCCCTGAGTCCACGGAGAGGGGCGGCATACAAGTCCAATCAATCAATAAAAAATAAAATAAAATAAAATAAATAAAATAAATAAAATAAAATAAAATAAAATAAAATAAAATAATAGAATAAATAAAATAAAATAAAATAAAATAATAAAATAATAAATAAAATAATAAAATAAAATAAAATAATAAAATAAAATAATAAAATAAAATAATAGAATAGAATAAAATAAAATAATAAAATAAAATAAAATAATAAATAATAAAATAAAATAAAATAAAATAAAATAAATAATAAAATAGATAAATAAAATAAATAAAATAAAATAAAATAAAATAAAATAAAATGTGAAGCTCCATCCTAGCTCCCGGGGGATAAAAGGCAGGGGGCGGAGATTAATAAGTGTGTCAGACAACTATGAGTTGTTAGCCTGCCGTGAAAGGGAACCTTTTTTGCCGGGGTTGCCAACACACCAGAAGTGCTAAAGGTTGAAGGGCAAGTACCATTCTGGGGGATTCTGGGAGTTGAAGTCCACAAGTCCATAAAGTTGCCCTGACTTGGCATAGCGCCTGACTTGAGCCGATCTCCCGCAGTAAGTACAGAAACAGGGCAGACGAAGCCGCTACGTCTCTGGAATCCATCGCTCAGTGGCCCTCGGATCGCCGCTATTCTCTTATAAAACAACCCGCCAATCAGAAAAGCAGCAGCGTCTCCTTCTGGTCGGTGGAAATTATGGGCATCGCCAGCGACTACACGGAAGAAGAGAGGATGGAGAAGGTGGAGGAGGAGATGGAGCCCGAGCAATCACACCAGCTGGCAGAGGAGGAGAAGGTAGGGAAAAGGCAGACCCAGGTATTTCTTTAGATTATCTCGGGCTTTTATTTGTTCCATGGGTTTTATATTTTCTCTCTCTCTCTCTCCCCCTCCCACCCTCCTTCTCTCCCTATCTATCTCCATCCATCCACCTATCATCTCTCTCTCTCTCATCTGTCTATCATTTATCATCTGTCTATCCATCTATCTATCATCTACATATCATTTATCTCTCTCTATGTCTGTCTGTCTGTCTGACTATCTATCTATCTATCTATCTATCTATCTATCTATCTATCTATCTATCTATCTATCTATCTATCTATCTATCTATCTTCTATCATCCACCTACCTACCTAACCTGTCTGTGTCTGTCTGTCAATTATCTGTCTTGTAATGTATTTATTTATTTTGCAGTGTAGTTATTTAGTTATTTTATAGTGTAGTTATTTTTTGTATTTTATTATCTACCCTCTTTATTTATTTTATAGTGTATTTATCTATTTATGTATTGATATTCTGAATTGATTTTGTAGTGTAATAATTGATTGATTTTATAGTGTATTATCTATCTATTATCTATCCATCCATCCATTATCTCTCTCTCTCTCCATCCATCCATCCATCCATCCATCTATCTATCCATCCACCCATCAATCCACCTATTCATCTATTAGCATATTAATTTACTGATTTCATAGTGTATTTATCTACTTTATTTATTTTGTAGTGTATATTTTTTATTTTATAATGTTTTCATTTATTTATTTTATACTGTACTACAGTATCAATCATTTATTTTTTATTTGTCATTTATTTAATTGATTTTATAATGTATTTATTTATATGGTTATTTTATAGTACCTTTATTTTATAATGTGTTTATTACAGTACTTTTACAGTGTATTTATTTAATTGATTTATATGAGCATGCAAAATTGGTAGCTGACATTGCTTTAAAACCACAATGAAAACCAAGAAGTCAAAAAAAGATAAAATGACATAAATAGAGACCAGAACACCTCAAACACTAAAGTCAACCCTCAATCAATTATTAGTCGACAATTACAGAGAATCCTCGACTTTCAATGGTTCATTCAAAGTTACAACGTAACTGAAAGAAGTGACATGACCTTTTTTTTCACACAACCAATGCAGCATTTCCTTGGTCACATGATCAAAATCCAGAGGCTTGGCAACTGACTCTTATTTATGATGGTTGCCATGTCTCGGAGTCACGTGATCCCCTTTTACAACATTCTGACGAACAAAGTCCACGAGGAAGCCGGAAGAATAGTTGCCTGCTACACCTATTCATCTCTGCCTGCTGCCTTTTAACCCCAGAGATAGGGTGGAGCTTCGCTAGCAACAGGACCCAAGGACCAGCCCATAGATTTCCTCTGCTCTCCTCTCCTCTGTCTTTAGTAACTGAGTACTTGATGCATGGAACTCACTACCAGACTCTGTAGTATCATCATCTAACCCCTAAAACTTTACCCTTAGACTATCCACCGTTGACCTCTCCCAATTTCTAAGAGGTCAGTAAGGGGCGTGCATACGTGCACCAGTGTGCCTTCCGTCCTCTGTCCTAATGTTTCTCTTTTACTAGTATCATATATATAAATATTATATCTTTGTATACCACCAATATGTACATGACAAAACAAACAAACAAATAATAGATCACTTGCCAAGGTAAGAGACCCTTGTGAGGACAAGTGAAGATCAAATATAAGAGATTGAAGAAGGGATGGAGGAGGGGAGCGTTCTTTAGGAGAACCAGAAAGTTCTCCTGATCTATTGCCTGGAGAAAAGTTATGGGTGGAATGGGTGAGATGACTGGAAAGCCACCTCAGAAGAGCTGGTGATGGAACCAGGAGATGCTTCCCCTCCTGCACTCTTCTCGCCATCCCAGGGCAACTTGTCCCAGTGCTATCTAGGTGAAATGGAGATTGAGGACCAGGCTTGCAACCAAGATGTTAAGAGAAAACCACGAAAGAGGAGAGATTCGGATGCCCGTAAGGTAGGAAGAGAGGGCAAGGGGGAGGGAAGGGCAGGTCAGCTTAATGGTGGAGAAGGATCAGCTCAAACCCATCCTAGATGTTTCTTGGGCTCATCTCAACGGTCAGGTCCTACCAGTGCGGTTCAGAGCGCTGTACCGATAGGAACCCATCGATGATGCAATTTTTCGGTAATTTCCCCCCCCTGGCGTCTCCGTGTGGAAGAAGCCCTCAGCTGTGCTTCGGACGAGGAATAACGGTCAGCATTAAGATGACAGCGGGCAGTAGGTGCTCCCGGTGTGCGCCTAGTGACCGGTGTGTGGGCATGTGCGTCCGATGGGCAGGCACATGTCAGTGTGAGATTTGGCTTCTGCACATGTGCAGGAAGCCCAATCTTGTGTGAGGACACTCATGCGCGAGAGATTTCGCTGATTCTCGACAATTTTTTTGCTTCCGCGCATGCAGAGCTGTGCACGCAGCTTCATTTTCGCTACCACTACCGTACCGGCAGGAACCCATTACTAGAGACACCGGAAAAAAGTAGCTGAAAATTGCATCATCAGTGGGGTCCTACCAGTGTGGCACTCTGGACCGCACCGGTAGGAACCCACCACTGGCTCATCTGAAGATCTCAGTCCTGTCTCCTGGTCATCATAGAGACCAACTTTCCAGAGCAGTTATGAGACGAGAGAAAGAAGGACCATCCAGTGTATTACAAAAGAACTGAGTGTCCCCATGGAGGATGACCCATTGTTGACCCCAAAACCATCCAAAGTCCTTTCAACCCTATGATTGTATGAGAAAGGATGGGACATTCAAGGAATTTAGGAGAGCCAGGAGGTTCTCCTGGATGATTGTCTAGACCAGGGGTCAGCAATCCACAGCTCTGGAGCCACATGTGGCTCTTTCATTCCTCTGCTGCGACTCCCTGTCAACAGTCAGCAACACAATTTTGAGAGGAGGCTCCGATTAGGGTGGGGGAAAGCAGAGGGCGCCAGGAAAAGCCGTGTTAGGAGGAAACACTTATGGTGGTGGAATTGGACTTCCGGTCGGCTCTTGGATTGAACGGTGTGGGTCGGGCTTCCGGTTAGGACGTTGGTGGCACTTTGAGGGTTAAAACATGCCAATCCCTGGTCTAGACCTTTGAGGGCAGAGGGGAGATGAAAGATACAGGTGGGGAGGATGGGATGATAGAGAAGCCACCTATGAGAAGCTTCTTCTCCCATCCTCTTCTTGCCTGCCAGACCCAGTGGAATCTGCCGGAAACGGAGAGAGACGACCAGGCTGCCCACCCGGAGGTGGTCAGTAGAAGATCGAGGAGGAGAGGTTCCCTGAGAGAGGAGAAAGAAGAAGAGCTGGAGAATTGGGAGGAAAAGGGAAGCAATATGGAGTCCCTTCCTGGCCAAGATTCCAACGCAGGTTCAGAGAGGGAAACGCAGGTAAGCGGGGGATGGTGGAGAAAGGTCAGTTCAGGCCCATCCTGGATGGCTTCTTGCACTCCTTCAGTCTGGCCTCTTGACCAGGAGACACCACGATGGCCAACCTAGCAGGTCATAGAAAGAGAACGATCCTGAGGGGTGCACACGGAGTGACACCATCCTCGCCAGGGGCGGATTCCTCCTACTGCCACTACCGTTGAGTTCCGGGTGTCTGGCTTCCACGTCCCAGCATGGTTTTGCTTCTGCACATGCGCAGGCAGCAAAATCGCACGAGGGGAAATGCGCAAGAGCAAGGTTTTGGCAATTCTTTTGCTTCCGTGCATGCGCAGAAGCAAATAATTGCTGAAATCTCACACACACATCCCCTCACAAGATTTTACTCCCTGCGCATGTGCATGAAGCAAAAATACACTGGGATGCGCACACACGCAACAGAACTGAAGCTGCGCACGCATTGCACCAATTGCTACCGGTGCGCCATCTTCTACCGCACTGGTAGCAGCCCATTACTAAACCAAACCCTGTCAGGCTCATTCATTCATGCCAGTTATACGAGAATTATCCAGAAAGATTTTGGTTACAAAGCAGGTAGCTCTCGCGGGGAATGTTCGTGGTGGAAGTTAGTATTATTAAATATTATTAAAATCTATCAGGAAAGACTTAATGAACTCAATCTGTATAGTCTGGAGGACAGAAGGAAAAGGGGGGACATGATCGAAACATTTAAATATGTTAAAGGGTTAAATAAGGTTCAGGAGGGAAGTGTTTTTCATAGGAAAGTGAACACAAGAACAAGGGGACACAATCTGAGGTGAGTTGGGGGAAAGATCAAAAGCAACGTGAGAAAATATTATTTCACTGAAAGAGTAGTAGATCCTTGGAACAAACTTCCCGCAGAAGTGGTTGATAAATCCACAGTCACTGAATTGAAACATGCCTGGGATAAACATAGATCCATCCTAAGATAAAATACAAAAAATAGTATAAGGGCAGACTAGATGGACCATGAGGTCTTTTGCTGCCGTCAATCTTCTAGGTTTCTATTATCGTGAAATGGGAAGGCAGCGGAAGAGAATGAGCAGTGCCAGGGGGCAGTAGGTCATCGAGTGGCATTGTGGGGAAGGTTAGAGAGGAGCCTCCTCAATCTGTTTCCCTCCAAGGGCGAAGTGCGCGCTGTAATACTACAAGAATGCTTAGGGCATGAATGCTGCTGCGATGGGGGCCCAAGATTTGTGCACGATGGGTGCCTGAGATTTTTCTCACCGATTGCTGAGCTTTGAATATTTGGATTGAAGGAGAAGGCCATCGAGTTCCACTGCTTGTGGAAATGGAGGAGGAATTTTCTGACTTCAGTCCTGGGCCCTGTGCTCTTCAACATTTTCATCAACAACCTGGACGAGGGAATAGAAGGGCAACTGATCAAATTCGCAGACGACACCAAGCTGGCGGGGGTAGCCAATACCCTTGAAGACAGGCTCAAATTACAGAAAGACCTGGACAGACTAACACAGAGGGCCCACACCAACAAAATGATGTTTAACATCGACAAGAGCAAAGTCCTTCACCTAGGCAGAAAAAACCCTGGACACATATACAACCTCAGAGAAAACCCTCTTAGCAGTAGCGACTGTGAAAGAGACCTCAGAGTCTTGGTGGACAATCAACTAAACATGAGCCAACAATGTGCAGCAGCAGCTTAAAAAGCCAACAAAATCCTAAGCTGCATCAACAGGGGAATACACTCCAAGACCAGGGAAGTCTTAATACCACTCTACTACGCCCTGGTCCGACCACACCTGGAGTACTGTATTCAGTTCTGATCACCACACTTCAAAAGAGACATTGAAACTCTGGAGAAGGTGCAAAAAAGAGCAACCAAGATGATTAAGGGATTGGAAACCAAGACTTACGAAGAGAGACTGAGGGAACTGGGCATAGATAGCCTAGAGAAAAGGAGGGCCAGAGCGGACATGATAGCAGTCTACAAGTATATGAGGGGATGTCACAGAGAGGAGGGGATCACTTTATTCTCCAGGGCACCAGACGGCTGGACAAGGAACAACGTCTGGAAGCTGACCAAGGAGAGATTCAACATGGAGATAAGGAGGAACTGATCAACCAATGGAACAACCTACCAGCGGACGTTGTGAACTCCAACACTCTGGACATTTTTAAGAGAAGATTGAACTGCCACTTGACTGGTGTGCTATAGGGTTCCTGCTTGGGCAGGGGGTTGACCTTGATGGCCTTCATGGTCCCTTTCAACTCTAACAATAAATAAAAAAGAATGGGTATGGCACCACTGCATTGATTGACATTTGATCTCTGGAATATGGTGATAAGCCCAAGTTTCATCTCCTGTCGCCTTCAATCTCGAAATGGTCAAGAAATTCTCGGGCGGCACTGATTTTGTGCGCTTCAGTAAGCCCCTTGGGCACCCATCGCAGCAGCATTCATGCCCTTAGCATTCAGGGAGCATGTGACAGCACACACTTGGCACCTGGAGGGACATGAAATGAGGACGCTCATCTCTAACCTTCCCCATAATACCAGTCAATGATCTGCTGACCACGGCCTCTGCTTGTGGAAATGGAGGAGGAATTTTCTGACTTGGGTAGTTATTTAATGAAGCTATGGATGCTCCATCACTAGTGGTCTTCCAGAATAGACTGGACAACCATTTGACCAGAATGGTACTACTAAGAGGGTTCCTTCCTTGGGCAGGAGGGTTGACTAGAAGACATTCAACCTGATGAGTCTTATGAGCAAGGATAGGATGTTCAAGAACTTGGGAGGAGCTGGAAACATAGATGCATAGAAGATTGAGGGCAGAAAAAGACCTCCTGGTCCATCTAGTCTGCCCTTATGCTATTTCCTGTATTTTATCTTAGGATGGATATATGTTTATCCCAGGTATGTTTAAATACAATTACTGTGGATTTACCAACCACATCTGCTGGAAGTTTGTTCCAAGGATCTACTCCTCTTTCAGTCAAATAATATTTCCTCACCTTGCTTTTGATCTTTCCCCCAACTAACTTCAGATTGTGTCCCCTTGTTCTTGAGTTTGCTTTCCTATTAAAAACACTTCCTTCCTGAACCTTATTTAACCCTTCGACATATTGAAATGTTTCGATCATGTCCCTCCTTTCCCTTCTGTCCTCCAGACTATACAGATTGAGTTCATTAAGTCTTTTCTGATAAGTTTTGGAAGGTCTCCTGGGTTGTCTAGAACTTGGAGGAAAAAAGGGAGAGCCCAAACTTAAACTGAGGAGGAAATTTCCTGAGTTGAAGAGCTTCTCCTGGGTTGTCTAGAAACAGGGGAGGTCTCCAACCTTGGCAACTTTGAAGATTTGCGCACTTCAACTCCCAGAGTTCCTCAGCCAGCAAAGCTTTAAAAGTTGCTGGGGTTGGAGAACCCCTGGTCTAGAAGACGGAGGAAAGAGGGCAGAGGGGGAGACCGAGATACAGGCGAAGAGGACGGGATGAGAGAAAAGCCACCTTGTGAGAGATGGTGATGGAGCTTCCTCTCCCACCTTCTTGCTTGCTTCCCTGGGCATGAAGACCCATTTTAGACTGCCAGAAATTGAGGGAGAAGATCAGTCTTCTCCCTACCAAGACCCAGACGATGAGAGAAGATCGAGGAAGGAGAGGAGCTGGAAGAGAGAGCCTTTCTTTGATCAAGAGCCCGACGAGAGTCCAGGGAGGGAAGGGCAGGTAAGCTTCAGGCTGGAGCTCAGTCTCATCCTACATCAGTGATGGCAAGCCTTTTCTTTCCCTTGGGAGACAAAAGGGCGTGTTGTGCGATAGCATTGTCGCGCATGCCCACATTCATAATGCAATGCCCTCCCCCCATGAATGTGCTCAGAACCCCTCCCTGCTGCCATTCTCATACATACATGCATGCAGGCCTCACGGAAGCCTCCATCTTTCTGGTAGGCCCATTGGGTCTGTTTTTCTCCATCCACAGGCTCCAGAGGCTTTCCTGAAGTCCATGGAGGGTGAAAAACAGCCCAACGGGCCTACCAGAAGTCCATTTCACTCCTCCACTCGAAACAGAATATCCTATGAAAATAGACTAACACTCCTGGGCCTAGAAAGCCTACAACTACGGCACCTAAAACACGATCTGAGTATTGCCCACAAGATCATATGCTGCAACGTCCTACCGGTCAATGACTACTTCAGCTTCAACTGCAACAACACAAGAGCACAAAACAGATTCAAACTTAATACGAACCGCTCCAAACTTGACTGTAAAAAATATGATTTCAACCATCGAGTTATCGAAGCGTGGAACTCATTGCCGGACTCAATTGTGTCAACCCCTAACCCCCAACATTTCTTCCTTAGACTCTCCACGATTGACCTCTCCAGGTTCCTAAGAGGCCAGTAAGGGGCGAACATAAGTGCACTGATGTGCCTTTAGTCCCCTATCCAATTGTCTTTCCTTTCTCTCACTTATCATATATATTTTCTTTCTTTCATATATCCTCTCCTCTAAGTTCACTTTCACCCTCTTTTATATTATCACATGTCTATTTTTCTTCCTATGTATTTGTGTATTGGACAAATGAATAAATAAATAAATAAATAAATAAATAAATAAATAAATAAATAAATAAAATAAAGAGGGACATTCTTTGGGAAAGGGAGTCTTTGCTGAACGCTTCTTCACACATTACTTTTTCACCATCTTTGGATCTGTGGTTTTTTTGGCAGGGTGCTGTCAATCCCGACCCAAACCAAAATATTAACTGGCACGTCCTAGTGATCATTTGACCTAGTCCACGCAGCCCTCGACTTACAACAGTTCGCTTAGTGACTGTTACGAAGTTACAGCGGCACCGGAAAAACTGACTTACGGCCGTTCTTCCCAATGTTATATGGCAGTGATGGTGAACCTTTTTTTCCTTGGGTGTCGAAAGCATGTGTACGTGCACTATCGCGCTGGCGCAAGTGCCCACACCCATAATTCAATGCCTGGGAAGGGCGAAAATGGCCTCCCCTGTCCTCACGCAGGCTCTCTGGAGGCCAAAAACAGCCTTTCCCCCAACTTCTGGTGTGCCTGGTGTGCCTGGTGTGCCTGTTTTTTGCCCTTCTCAGGCTCCAGAGACTTTCCTGGAACCTGGGGAGGGCAACAATGCCCTTCCCATCCCCCTGAGGCCCTCCAGGAGCTGAAAATGTCCTCCCAGAGCCTCCATGTGAGCTGAAAATCAGCTGGTCGGTGCATATTGGAGATGAGTTAGGAGTTATCTCGCGTGCCAGCAGATATGGCTCTATGTGCCACCTGTGGCACCCGTGCCATAGGTTCGCCATCACTGTTATAGGGGCTCCATCATTGGAGATTTTTAAAGATGAGATTGGACAAACATTTGTCAACAATAATATAGGGTGAAACTATTCAGCACTGAGTGTCCACACAAGAACGTGCATTCGTGTGTGTGTGCCAGAACACTAGAAACCCAAATATCGGCCGGCCGGCATGTGCATGCCTGTTTTTTGGCATTTTCCAGGCCATTTTCTGATGCTCCAGTGCCTGCGAAGACCAGCCGGCATATGCGCGCCGGAAACCATAAGAGCAGCTGGTGACAGTGCGTATTAATGTGTGAGCAAAGTAATCCTTGTTTACAAAGATTGTGCACACACAGAAACGTTTAGTTTGACATTATTTGTGAACAACTACTCAGCCACACATGGATATGCTAACTTGAATTAAAGTTGACTTTATCTTTACATACATAATAAGTCAGAATAACAACCCAAGTACATAGTCTTTCTTACCAGTTGTCTTTGTCATAATCCGTAAAC
The DNA here is from genome assembly GCF_031021105.1 of Erythrolamprus reginae. NCBI lineage: Eukaryota > Metazoa > Chordata > Lepidosauria > Squamata > Dipsadidae > Erythrolamprus > Erythrolamprus reginae. The sequence goes on from NC_091955.1 coordinate 97,082,451, forward strand.
AAAGATATCGAGCCTAAACACATTTTAGACTACAATACATGACTACAATATAGAGAGATTGCAGAGCTGACCTAACAGAGAGCAGCCACTAACAGTGAGTGGCCAGACAGAGAGAAACAGAGAGGGCTGCGGAGGGCTCACGGCAGTGTTCCCTCTAATTTTTTTGGGGGGTGGGCGGAAAAGTATAGTGTCTGAGCGGCAGTCCCTTTGGGACTGGGCGGCACAGAAATAATAAATAAATAAACAAACAAAACAAAAAAAAACAAAACCCCACCCTGTTTTGCCTCAGAGAATTTCAAAATAAAATACTGTACTGTGTGTCTATAACAGTGAGCTCATAATAGGGCAACTCTATCAATATCAAAATGCCACTTAAATAGTGGAGCTAGTTTCAAACTAGATTTTGATTTTCTTTCTCTCTTCCTTACTCCCATTCTTTTTCTTTCTCTTTTCCTTCCTCTCTTTTTTCTATCTGTTTCTCTCTCTTCCTCTCTTCCTCTCTTCCTCTCTCTCTCCTTCCCTCTCACTCTTTCCCTCTCGGCTTCTGGGCAGGTTTGAAAAACTCTGAGTTGATGATGATTTTTAAGTGAGCGATTGCTCACTGCTCAGCTTAGAGGGAACCATGGCTCGTGGTGGGACCCTCCATGATGGTTCTCCATTCTTCTCTGGGGTTTTTTTGGCAGCAAGACCGTGCGCAGCGAGAGCTCCAGGAACTGGAGGAAAGGTACCATCACAGCCAGGACGAATGGGAGATACTCCAAGAGGAACTCCAGCTGTGCAGGGAAGAGATCGAGAGGCTGAACGGCACCATCCCGACGGGACGGGTAAGGCCATCGGAACCCCTTTGCCATTGCTGGGTGGGAAGGGTCTTCTTCTCAAGGTTGCGTTCAGAGATGGCCCATCTTCCAATAGAGGGTCCTCCACATTGGCTCCCATCCCAAAGAGCCAGGGGTGCAGATCCAGAGGTGTTTCGCGATAATCCAAATACTCCGGCAAAAGCAGCATTCTTGGTTCTTGGTGGCATCAGAGCTTGATTGTTTCCTTCAAGATGTTCCGTTATATCTAAATTACCATATTTTTCGGAGTATAAGATGCACCTTAGTTTTTGGGGAAGAAAATAGGGAAAAGATATTCAACTGGCTAGCGTCCTTAGTCTGGTCAGCTTTAGCACATTATTTTCTCCCATGGTTAGGGCTTTTAAAAAAACCCTTTATTCGGAGAGAGTAACAATGAAAGAGCTTGCAAGCCAGTAAGAGCTGGGAACATCATCAGCACCTGGAAAGAAACAGTCGGAGCAAGTAGAGCAATGGAAAAAACCCTGCAAAGACTTAGAGCAAAGGCTTGGAAAACATTCTTTGCAGAGAGTAACAATGAAAGAGCTTGCAAGCGGGTAAGAGCTGGGAACATTGTTAGCACCTGGTTAGGGTTGGAAACATTCGGAGCAAGTAAAGCAATGAAAAAAAAGCCTGCAAAGATTTAGGGCTTGGAAAACATTTTACACAGAGAGTAACAATGAAAGAACTTGCAAGCTGGTAAGAGCCTATTTTTGGCGATTTCTTTGCTTCCGTGCATGTACAGAAGCAAAAAAATGCTGAAAATCGGCGAGATCTCACTTGCTGCCCATGCGCAGAAGCCAAATCTCACACAGGTGCACACGTGCATGCGTCAGGGACACTGAGATGGCCGCGCATCTCCATTTCCACTACCGGAGCCCCGATCCCAGCCATACCGGCTGCAACCGGTCACTGTTTGAAACCCACCAAAACACGGCCAGGTTGTGAGTCCTCTAATCTTTCTCTCTTTTTTCTCTCTTCCTCCTCTTCCTCCTCGGCTCATCCGGCTTCTGTCTTCTCGGTGGCTTCATTTCTGAATGGCATTTCACGCTTACCCCCCCCCCACTCTCCACCAGGTCTCCCCCACCTCGGGCTCTCCCACGATCTCCCTCCCTCTCATAGGACTGATAGTCATAGCGGCTCTGCTCTGGTGCTGGTGGGCCGAGACCTGCTCCTAAACCCCAAACCAGGTATTCGAATTCGGCATTTCCCCCCCCATCCAACCTGCCTGTGCTGTGTGTCTGAGCCACTGCATCCCTTCCCAGCATGCACTGTTTCTTGCCTCTTCTTCTGTTTTAGAGACATGGATCGGGACAATTCGCAGCGGCCAACTCGCTGTGGGACAATCCAACAATTGAATTATTTAAGGCAATTTAAAAAATAATATATATACAGTGGTACCTCGACATATGAGTTTAATTCGTTCCAGACCCGAGCTCGTAAGTCGATCAACTCGCATCTCGAACGAATGCCTTTAGACTTTGTTTTTCGCGCCGAGATAACCAGAAGCAAGGATTCTTGTGCCACCTAGTGGAAGCTCGGCTCGTATCCCGAATTTGAGCTCGGGTGTCGAACAGAAATTTTGCTCGCGTCGTGGCTTGTAACTTGGAATACTCGCATGTGGAGCAGCTCGTATCTAGAGGTACTACTGTATATATATATATACTTATGCCTTTTCCTTTTATGAAGGTGCTTAGTAAACAGTGTAATGTCTAGATCAATTTAATTATACATAATAATTGTAATGATAATATTTGCATGTATGAGGGTTCTCCAGAAAGTCAGGCTATAAGGCATATAGTTCTCGTGGTGAATGTTTGCGGGGTATTACTATCATGTAGTGGGAAGCCAGCAGAAAAGAAGGAGCAGTGCCAGTGGTCAGTAGATCATCAGCTGGCGTGTTGGGGAAGGTTAGAGGTGAGGGTCCTCTTTCCGTTTCCCACCAAGGGCAAAGTGCGCGCTTTAAGATGCTACCTGAATGCTAAGGGCATGAACGCTGCTGCGACGGGTGCCATTCTAACCATTCATCTCCTGATACATTTCCCTCACTATCTGATAAGGAGCAACTTCTCATTGTCGCATCAACCCCCTCTGGCATTCCCACGTCGCTGTCATCCTCACTCTTGGCTTCCAAATCCTCTGACAGCCTCCCTAACCCAGGATAACCTGAGGGACTTGGCTCATCATCATCAGAATCAGGCAGGTCTTGAGACTGACAAGGATTAAAGATAAATAAGGCAATGGGTCCAGATGGCATCCACCCCAGAGTTCTTAAAGAACTCAGATCTGTCATTGCTACCCCCCTGACTGATTTGTTTAACCAATCCTTGTTAACAGGAGAAGTTCCTGAGGATTGGAGAATGGCCAGTGTTGTGCCTATTCACAAGAAGGGCAGTAGAGAAGAAGCTGGTAACTACAGGCCAGTTAGCTTGACATCAGTTGTAGTTAAAATGATGGAGACTCTACTCAAAAAGAGGATAAATCAGCACCTAAAAAACAATAACTTATTGGACCCAAATCAGCATGGCTTTACTGAAGGCAAATCATGTCAGACTAATCTCATTGATTTCTTTGACTATGTCAGAAAGGTGTTGGATGAAGGTGGTGCCGTGGATATTGCCTACCTGGACTTCAGCAAGGGTTAAATAAGGTCCAGGAGGGAAGTGTTTTTAATAGGAAAGTGAACACAAGAACAAGGGGACACAATCTGAAGTTAGTTGGGGGGAAGATCAAAAGCAACATGAGAAAATATTATTTTACTGAAAGAGTAGTAGATCCTTGGAACAAACTTCCAGCAGATGTGGTTGGTAAATCCACAGTAACTGAATTTAAACATGCCTGGGATAAACATATATCCATCCTAAGATAAAATACAGAAAATAGTATAAGGGCAGACTAGATGGACCATGAGGTCTTTTTCTGCCGTCAGACTTCTACGTTTCTATGTTTCTAAGGATCACTTACAACAGTTCTCGCGGGCAAGCTGGTATGACTACCGTGTAGCGGGAAGCCAGCGGAAGAGTGCCAGTGGTCAGTAGATCATCAGCTGGCGTTGTGGTGAAGGTTAGAGGTGAGCGTCCTCATTCCGTTTCTCTCCAAGGGCGAAGTGCGCGCTGTAATGCGCTACCTGAATGCGGAGGGCAGGAATGTTGCTGCAGTGGGTGCCCAAGATACTGACTGAAGCGCACAACATCGGCCGAGTCAGTGCCGCCCGAGAATTTCTTGACCATTTCGAGATTGAAGGCGAGGCTTCTCTCAACTGTAGAGTGACGGGAGATGAAAATTGGGCTGGTCACCCTACTCCAGAGAGCAAACGTCAGTCAATGCAGTGGTGCCATACCCATTCTCCTTCAGCCCCAAAATTCAAAACTCGGCAATCAACAGGAAAAATCTTGGGCAACCATCGGGCACAAATTTTGGGCCCCCATCACAGCAGCGTTCCTGCCCTTAGTGTTCAGGTAGCGTCTTACAGCGCGCACTTCACCTTTGGAGGAAAATGGAATGAGGACGCTCCTCTCCAACCTTCCCCACCACGATGTGGGAATGCCAGAGGGGGCTGATGTGACAAAGAGAAGTTGGTCCTTATCAGATAGTGAGGGAAATGTATCAGGAGATGAATGGTTAGATCCTAGATATCGAAGAATAATAAAAAGAAGAGAAGAGATACAAGGTAAAAAGTATTAATCCATATGAATAGATCTGTGGATTGTAAGAGGTCATTTCCAGGTTAGAGCAGGAAGTGAAGGCAGAGTCTGACAATGTTGACAAAAGAGAATGGCGGAGATTTGTGGCGTTCCTGAAATCAAAGTGTGAAAAACCTATACTGTGCTTCCTGAAATGAGACAGAAACTGCAATGTTAAGTTTATTGTGAAGCCGGTAAGTCGTGAACTAAAGTGGTGATTTATAGTTCTCTTATCTCAGAACCAGTCGACAAAAGGAATGTAGGAAGCTTCCCAGAGCAGTTAAAATATTTCAAGCCGATAGAATATGCTTCAGTCTTTATGCTTTGCATCTTAACTTGATAAAGTTTCATCATGTGTCTAATCTGGTGTGAACTTAAATAAAAGAGACGATTATACCAAGGAGTGGATTTTTGAGAGTCTTGGAAAAAAATATTGGAATCGTGCCTAGAAAAAGAACTACATGCCTTGTAACCTTACTTTCTGAATAACCCTCCTATATTGTGGTATTCTTCTAAATTCTATTTTCTAGCTCTATATTACCTAACAATTGGTAAAACAAATCTCGTAGTATCTTCTTTATCCTTTATCTTTAGAAACATAGAAGACTGACGGCAGAAAAAGATCTCATGGTCTATCTAGTCTGCCCTTATACTATTTCCTGTATTTTATCTTAATTTTAACCTATCCAGTTCCTCACAGTCTAATTTTTTAAAGATTATATTTACATTTGTAGGAATATTTTTAATGTCTGTCATTCCCATTTCAGTTTGTCCCTCCACTGAAACGATTTTATGCCACTGTTGCTTTGATATTTGTGTAACTCTTGGTGAGTTGATTGCGTTGGCCAGTTGGCCAAGGTTGAGTTGGCTGCGGCGAGTTGTCCTGGAAAGTTGTCCCAGACCAGTAGAGACATCCTACTCACCCCAAGGTCAATCCACCCTCCTTTCCTGCCTCTTCCTTTTCTTCCTCTCCTTCCTCTTTTGAAACATCTGCATGTCCCCTCCAGCTGAGACGGGGCTGAGTTCAGGTCTAGAAGAAATTTGTTGGTGGTTGGGAGAAGCTCTGAGGATGAACATGGTGGACCTTAGGGGCAATGGGAGCCAGAGAGTAGCCCCTTGGGGGGGGGGGTAGAAAACCCCCTTCCTCCTGAGGAAACGACTCAGTGTCTTGGAAATAAATCTTACGGAAAAAGCCCCAGACCGTCATTCTGTGACAATTGCCCTAAGGAGCCACTCGGTGGCGCAGCAGTCAGAATGCAGTATTTGCAATCTGACTCTGCCCGCTGCCAGCAGTTTGATCCCAAACCAGCTCAAGGTCGACTCATCTTTTCGTTCCCTCCCAGGACGGTAAAGCGAGGAGCCAGATTGTTGAGGGGGCAAGAGGCTGACTCTGTCAACCGCTTGGAGAGGACTGTGGATAAGTCTTAAGGGTAAAGGAAGGGAGGGAGGGAGAGAGGAAGGAAGGAGAGGAGTGAAGGAAGGAAGGAAGGAAGGAGAGGAGTGAAGGAAGGAAGGAAGGAGAGGAGTGAAGGAAGGAAGGAAGGAAGGAGATGAGTGAAGGAAGGAAGGAAAGAAAGAGAAGAGTGAAGGAAGGAAGGAAGGAGGAGTGAAGGAAGGAAGGAAGGAAGAAGGAGAGGAGTGAAGGAAGGAAGGAAGGAAGGAGAGGAGGGAAGGAAGGAAGGAAGGAAGGAGAGTGAAGGAAGGAAGGAAGGAAGGAAGGAAGGAGAGGAGTAAAGGAAGGAAGGAAGGAAGAAAGGAGAGGAGGGAAGGAAGGAAGGAAGGAAGGAAGGAAGGAAGGAAGGAAGGAAGTGAATCTTTTGGCCACAGTTTTGAATAAATCACTGCAGTTGTTACATCAATCACACGGTCGTTCAGCGAATCTGTCACCCCCACATT
>NC_091955.1:97091362-97098862 GCF_031021105.1 Erythrolamprus reginae
TGAAGATCCCGACGGCTTATTTTGGGGGGTAGGGCTTATATTACAAACATTTTTTGGGGGGGGAGACCACGCTAGGGCTTATTTTCTAGTTAGGTCTGATTTTCGAGGAAACAGGGTACAGCCATTGCAACACCCACCATGATCAAAGTTTATTATTATTATTATTATTATTATTATTATTATTATTATTATTATTATTTATTGGATTCGTATGCCGCCCCTCTTCGCAGACTCAGGGCGGCTAATAACAGTGATAAAAAACAGCATGTAACAATCCAATAGTAAAACAATTAAAAACCCTTATTATAAAACCAAACATACATACATACAAACAAACATACCATGCATAAATTGTAGAAGCCTAGGGGGAAAGAATACCTCAGTTCCCCCATGCCTGACGGCAGAGGTGGGTTTTAAGAAGTTTACGAAAGGCGAGGAGGGTGGGGGCAGTTCTAATCTCTGGGGGGGAGTTGGTTCCAAAGGGCCGGGGCCACCACAGAGAAGGCTCTTCCCCTGGGTCCCGCCAAATGACATTGTTTAGTTGACGGGACCCGGAGAAGGCCAACTCTGTGGGACCTAACTGATCGCTGGGATTCGTGCAGCAGAAGGCGGTCCCTGAGATAATCTGGTCCGGTGCCATGTTGGCAGCTGGGCGTGGCTTTATGGTGGCTTTTGGTAACCTTCCGACAAGCCAAGTCAAATGGGGAAGCCGGGTTCACTTAACAAGCGTGTTACCCATTTAACAACTGCAGTGATTCACTTAACGACTGTGGCAAGAAAAGTTGTAACGTGGGGAAAAAATTTGCGGCAGCAACCGAAGATTTGGGGTTGTAAGTAGAGGATAAGCTTCCTGCCCTAAACTGTTACCTGTCAGCGTTCCAAATAGCATCCGAGAAATAAATCCAGAGTCAAAATTCCTTCGTCAAAGTTCCAATTTATTAACAGGGCCATGTTAGCACCACTGGAGAAACCCCAATCTAAAGCTACGAGGGTTAGAGTTCATTTCCTTGCATCTCCTCCCACAAGCCCATCGCATGAACCGTACATCTTCTGCCAGCGTATCCTGCAACTCCCAGCAGCTTCCGGCCAGATGCTGAACAAAAGCTGACCTTGAGAACCTGAAAGGAATGTACCATGGCATGCAGCCACTCCCACTCCCCAAGTTACCACAGCAAGAAACATTCCAAAAGAACATCGCATAATGTGGAAAGCCAAAACCTTCAAGCATTCTGGCTTCAGCCTGACAGGCGGCCTCCCCTCAGCAAAAAAAAAAAAAAAAAAAAGCTACTGAAATTATGGCGGCTTAAAATAAGTCCCGAAGAACCAAGAGAATTGTCTCTCTTTGACCCCAAATGGGGCTTACAATGCTAAGCTAGGTCCCATAGCCAAAGACTGAATCGGGTGAACTCACATTTCAGGATGGGAGATGGGCCTTCTTGGAGGGGTGGGTAGAACTGAGTGGATTATAATGGACACCTGATTGGCATCACAGCCACAAGGGCGTCATGTCATGGACAAGGTCAGTTGCAGCCTGTGCCGGATCCAGAGGAAGGCAGGAAAGTGGGCTTCAAGGTACCACACCACTGATTCTAGTCTGTTGTCTCCCGTTCCGCAGGTCTGCAGTGGAGGGATGATGCCGTTTGGTCTTTTTGCCACCTGTGCAGCAGGCTTGATGTTGTACTCCTTCTTGAAGAAATTCGACCACGCCTGACCTGAGGACCCTTCCAGCTTCCTGGTGGAGAGGACCACACTTGCCACGCACCCCGTCCCCCCGTCCCACTTGGTGAAAACCAAGCAACAAGCACTTTCCCTGAAACCCAACTACTCAGGGGAGTTTCTGGATCCGGCCCCTGTGATTTCTCGGATGCGCCAGCTCATCTCTTCAGCCAGGACAGGCCCTCTGCTCCACCTCCTCCCTTCCTCTCTTTGAATCCCTCTCTCGGCCTGCCCTATACCATGAGTCTCCTCCCCCCAGCCCCCAAAAGAAGGAGGAGGATCTCATAACTAGGCATCTACGTTGTGTGTCTGCTCCGAGCACTTGGTCTAGAACGATGGGACGAGATGCCGCTGGGTCACTGTTTCCAGGGTTCAGAAACTGCCCTCTTTCCAAACTGGGGAGCGGGAACACTGAGAATGGTTTGAAGGGGGACGAGTCAGTGTGTGGGCTGTGCCCAAACAAACTGAGAGCCTTGGTTGCCCCCATTCCCCGATCATTAGCTGATCCCCAGATCCATCCATTGGAATACATCCCACTCCCGAAACTTTAAATACCATGTCCGTTTCCCGGGAGTCCCATGCCGCATGTGTGAAACCTACCCAAGATGTTATGCGGGACGACTCCTCTTTGTTCCAGCAATATTAGAGCCTCTTTTAACACTGTGACGCTCTAGAAGGGCCGCGGTTGATGGTTCTCGTTCTCTCCGAGATGCTGCTTCTTTCTGCCCTGCTCAGGACAGGCACAATCTATGCATTTTGTCCACTGGCTGTATTCCCTCCTCCGTTTATGTGGTCTGCCATTGTGTCGGACACGATATTGATGGGCTTCTGGGCTGCGTGTGAGGTTTCTTTTGTGTACATGTGTGTGGCACTTGATCCTTCAAGCCCTGCACAATTGTATCAACCCCCCCCTCGCCTCTTCCGTGCTCCAAAGTGTCCACCCGTGCTTATTTTCGACCAAGGGTGTCTGCAGGGTTAAGCTCAAAACAGGAGTAGTGATCACGATGATGCAATCGAACCTCTGCAGACGCTTTGCCCCCATCGCCCAGCTTCGATCGCATTGTCATGACCGCCGTCCCAGTTGTGGAGACACACCTCCCCCGTGTGCCACGTAGTTTGGTAGTAGGTAGGACACGACATTAGCGGGCACGTCGTACTGGGTCCCCCGTTCTCACCCTGCATGTTGAGTGTGGTCACATTATTTTATGCGTAGCCTTCTCTGTCAGTTCACAGCCGTTCCCCGCGTCACCTGGGCCGCCTTCCCCCTTGGGTCACCTGCTCTCCACCAAGAAGGGGCCCGTTGCAAACCAGCACAAGCCAACCAGCCCGAGAGACTCTGCAGTACGTTCTCCTCGTTTTTTCTGTTGTAACTCGGGTTAAAAGAGCTTTATAAATACCCAGAGTGTGGATGTCATTTTTCCCCTTCTCACTTCTGACAGCGATGTTTGGTCCGTTGAAGGGATGGCAGGGTAATTTTCATTTGTTCCTTGATTCGTTAATTGATCTCTAATTGGCAAATCCAATAAATTCAACTGGATAACTAACCTAAAATCCCCAATACAGTAATACCTCGTCTTACGAACTTAACTGGTTCTGGGACGAGGTTCGTAAGTTGAAAAGTTCATAAGGCAGAAGATGAGCCTTGAAGCCCAGCCTCCATGTTATCTGTGAGTATGAGCAGGAGACCCACCACTGGCTACCTGTGAGATTCTTCAGGTGCAGTGAAGGACCACCCGCTGGACCTGGCTGGGCCGGGGCCTGACTGAACGGGCTTCTCAATGAATCATGAATCATTCTGTGTAACAGAATCACGGAAGGGATCTTGGATATCTTCTAGTCCAGCCCCTGCTCAAGCATGGGTGGTTAGGGGGCCTGGAGGCTAAAACATACGATGAGCGGTTGCAGGAACAGGGCAAGGCTAGTCTAGTGAAGACCAGGGGAGACATGAGAGCAGTCTTCCAATATTTGAGGGGCTACCACAGAGAGGAGGGGGGCAAGCTAATTTCCAAAGCATCAGAAGACCAGACAAAGAATAATGGATGGAAATTGATCAAGAAGAGATTCAACATACAAATGAGAAGGAATTTTCTGACAATGTGAACAGTCAACCAGTGGAACAACTTGCCACTAGACGTTGTGAGAGATTCATCCCTGGAAACTTTCCAGAAGGGAACGGACTGCCATCGGTCAGAAATGATGTAAGGTCTCCTGCTTGGACAATGGATTGGACTAGATGACCTACAAGGTCCCTTCCAACTCTGTTATTTTGTTATTCATTCCAGCTAAATGGCTCTCTGATTTCTTCTCCACTGTTGGAGCTCCCACAACTTCTGGTGGCAAGCTGTTCCACTGATTAATTGTCCTCCCTGTTAGGAAGTTTCTTCTTAATTTCAGGTTGTTTCTGTCCTTGATAAGTTTCCATCCATTGTTTCTTATCATGCCTTCAGGGGCTTTGGAGAATAGGCTGACCCCTTCCTCTTCTTTGTGGCAGTTCCTTAAATATTGGAAGGCTCCTGTCACGTCATTCTTAATTCTCTAGCCTTCGCCCTCCGATCATCTACATGCATAGCTCCACGTGAGCCAGCCACGAATTCAAGCCGCCTCGTGCCCCGTGTGGCTGGAAGAACGAGTTGGGTTCACCCCAAGCCGATCTGGGGAAATGGACAGCCTCTTCTCTGCCTGCCGCTGATCCCCTTGGGCCGAAGAGGAGAAGATATGGGTTTAGCTCCATGGCTTGGGCACATGGTGTTCTTGGGGTGCTTTGCATACTGGACTGGCTCCTCACGAGGCATGCTTGTGGACAGGCGCCCTGAGACACCACCTCATGGGCTATATTGAGCATCAAAGACCGAATTGTGGGCCTGGTGCCAGATTCTGGACAAGACTGTCCACCACAGAGGAAGGGAGAAAGTGGCCGCTGGGCTGAATCTCCCCTTTTCTGGACTTCAACAATATAGTCCTTGGCTTAACAATTTCCAGGTAGACCTCAACTTAACGACTGTAGTTGAATTTATGTTGCCAGCTGAGAAATTCGTTAACTGAGTTTTGGTCCCATCTTACGACTTTTCTCATGGCCTTTGTTAGGGAGATCCCCGCAGTTGCTCAATTAAAGATGGTCGTTAAGTGAATCTGGCTTTCCCTATAGACTTTTGTTCACCAGAAGGTCACAAGAGGGGATGGCGTGACCCTGGGACACTGTGACTGCAGTAAGTGTGAGTCCGTTGTCAAGCATCTGAATTTTGATCGTGCGTTTGTGGGAATGCTGCAAAGGGTCGTAAGTGTAGGAAAATGGTTCTAAGTCCCTGTTGCAGCTTCAAACAAATGGTCATAAGTCAAGGCCTACCTCTATTTGTGGTGGCTGTTCAAAGTTGCAACGGACCTCACTTAACCCAATGTCTCGGCAACACAAATTGGGGGACCTATGGTGGTTGTAACTCAAGAACGACCTGAATTTCCCGACAACAGGCCTGTCAAAAATCAAAATGATTTCCCCTTCCCATCGTTCCTTATGCAATATTCACAGCTTGCATCTGTCACTGTCCGTTTGGAAAAAAGCAAGGAAGCAGCTGGATTTTGGCCCAGGAGTGACGGGTGGGGGGTCAGAAACAATATGTTTGCAACCGAAGCCAATTCGTTACTCCATTCCCCCCAACCCCCCGCCACACAAATTGCTTTCCAAAGCCAGCTGGATGGGCACCGGATTTTGCTTGGGTATGTGTGAAGTGGTTGTGCCCTTTAGCAGCAGCCGGGAGTCGGTTTATGAGGTCCTGGACCGGCTGCTCAGGGGTTGCACGGCTGATGTTTGAACAGCTGGGAGGGACCTCCACATCTGCCCCGAGAAGGCCTCTCCTAATGCATCCCAAGGGAAGGGCTGCCTGGCTGTAGAAAAACAAAGGGGGGTAGTTCAGACGACGGGCTCAGGATCCAGAAGGCAATCGACAGAGTAGAACGACATCACAGAGCAAGATTCCAACAGTGGGAAAAGACAAGCTCTGCTTTTTTCCTCCACTTACAACCACAGTTGAGCCCGATCTTTATGTGGCTAAGCGAGACCGCTGTTCAGTTCAGCTTTGCCCTGTTTCTTGCCAAAGTTGTTAAGGGAATTGCTGTGGGGGTTCAGTTAATGACCGTTAAGCGAATTGGGCTTTCCCATTCTACTTTCATGTCTAAAGGTTACAAAAAGTGAACAGGGATACTGCAAACGGTCACTCCACTGCTTGCCAAGCATCTGAATTTTGATCATGTAACGATTGGGAAAGCTATAATGGTCGTCAGTGTGAAAAATGGTCATTATGTCCCTTGTTTCAATGCTGTTGCACAGTCAAATGGTCCCTAAATAAACTCTTATAAGTTCGCAAAAAAGAATAGAATAGAATAGAATAGAATGTCTATTGAAAATAGAATTGAATAAAAAATAGGAATAGAATAGATTAAAATAGAAAAGAAAATAGGAATAGAAATCTTTATTGAGAATAGAATAGAATAAAAAATAGGAATAGAATACATTAAAAATAGGAATAGAATAAAATAAAATAGACCAAAAATAGGAATAGAATAGAATAAAAATAGCAATTGAGTAGAATAAAATAAAAATAGGAATAGAATAGAAAAGAATATAGGAATAGAATAGAATAGAAAATTTTATTGAGAATAAAATAGAATCAAAACTAGGAATAGAGTAGAATAAAATTAAAAATAGGAATAGAATAGAAAACTTTATTGAGAATAAAATAGAATTAAAACTAGGAATAGAGTAGAATAAAATTAAAAATAGGAATAGAATAGAAATCTTTATTGAGAATAGAATAGAATAAAAAATAGGAATGGAATAGAATAAAAATAATAGAATAAAATATAATAAAAAATAGGAATCTAATAGGTTAGAATAGAACAGAATAGAAAAATAGGAATAGAGTAGAATAAAATAAAATATAGGAATAGAATAGGATAGAATAGAACAGCGTAGCATAGCATAGAGTAGAATAGAATTAAAAAATAGGAATCCAGTGTTGGAGAAATCACAACTTCTGGCAGCAAGGAGTTCCACTGGTTAACTACACCTTTAGGCAAGAAAAAAACAAATGCGTAGGTAAAGGATAAGTGAAACCGAGTTCAATAGTGGGAACTGTGAGAGGCACTTTGGAGCCCTGCTGGACAATTGCTTCAACGTGAGCCAACAATGCGCAGCATGACAAGAGGCTGCAAAGCTGAGCATTTATATACCAATGGCACTGAGTCCTTCCTGCAAAGACAGGATCCCTTAAACACGAGCCAATCGTGGGTGGCAGCAGCCAAAAAAAGGTAATACAGTCGTTGGTTGTATAAACAGAGGGATAGAATTAAGATCACGTGAAGGGTTAATGCCAATTTATAAGGCCCTGGTAAGGACCCACTTGGAGTACTGCATTCAGTTTTGGTTGCCACGATGCAAAAAGGACGTTGAGACTCTAGAAAGTGTGCAGAGAAGAGCCACAAAGAGGATGAGGGGAGTGGAGACTAAAACATAGGAAGAACGGTTGCAGGAACTGGGCATGATGGCTAGTTTAATGACAAGAAGGACCAGGGGAGACATGATAGCAGTCTTTCAATATCTCAGGGGTTGCCACAAAGAAGAAGGAGTCAACCTATTCTCCAAAGCACCTGAGGGTAGGACAAGAAGCAACGGGTGGAAGCTGAACAAGGAGAGAAGCAACTTAGAACGAAGGAGAAATTTCCTGTCAGTCAGAACAATTAATCCGTGGAACAGAAGTTGCCTCCAGAAGTTGTGAATGTTCCAACACTGGA